>NC_141542.1:14545000-14695000 GCF_021556685.1 Rattus norvegicus
AAGGTTATCCCCTTTCCCTCTCTCCCATACCACGTCCCCCTGCATCTATGAGCATGCTCCCTCTCCTACCCACCAACTCCAACCTCAGAGCCCTGGTTCTATGTTTTTAATCTAACAGTACTGATTGGAGGTAATTAGCATGACTCACATTTTATAGATATAGAAAAGAAATCTCTAAGAAGGTCCCACTGGGTACCTGAGACCATGTAGCCAGTATTTTAGTTTCTCCATTACTGAACCCAAGTCTGTTTACTTGCCAACAGAACAGGACCCAAGTAACTAAGACTAGCTCTTGTGGTAGAAGAAAAACAAAGATTCTTTAGACTCGTGTTTTGAAATGTCTTTTTAAACTCACTCAGGTTTTAAGCTTCTTTTTATCACAGTCAAGGGGAGATTGGGAATTAGTTTACTTAGTGAATCCTGGTGGTTAATAATTTTTTTAGTTTGGCAGACCTTAGCATCACGAGTCTTAAAAGGTAAATGAGGTCATGGATGTAAGCCTCATGTGCCAGGTTTGAGTAACTTTATAAGGGCTGCACTCATCTAGGCACAGGGTGCTTTGAGCAAAAGGCTGAATGTGTCAGCTTTTGAGTTATTTTTCGTTTTGAACATAAGCATGGCTATACTCTTGTTTTTCTCAGTTTAAACTCTATCAGACTAGAGAGGAAGAAGATCAAGTAGCATGGGAACTCTGCAACAAAGCCAGGGCCTGCACATAGTGGAGAACCAGGTGGACTTAGAGAGGGAGGAGCAGTGTGTTTGCCTCTGTGCATTTCTCTAAACAGCCTTGAGTCTGAAAGTACTTAAGGTAGTGGAGATTTATAGACCAGTGATCACTAAACAGTGAGACTTACTTCCTCATTGGCCAGATGCCAAAGTTTGTTTCTTGTAGTCGTGACTATGTTGATTAAAGCTCTAGCTGATCTGGTTGATTGCAGAGCATTTGAGATTGATTGCTAAAGGTTGGGTACATTTGGCATAGTAGAATTTGAGCCTCTGTGGTTGCCCTATACCAGAAATACTTTCTTCCATCCTCTAAATGTACCTTTGTACTTACCGAACACTGGGCAGTCCAGCTTTTAGATTGGTGAAAACTAGAGTTTGAAGGTAATAACACAGCTTATCTGAAACATTTGGCATAACTTGTTGGTGTATGTTCTTAGTTCTCAGACATACAGGTGCTAATGTGTAAGTGGTGTAACTCAAGTCAGAAAGATCCTAAGTCTTAAGAAACCTAAGAAAAATAATAATAAAAAAAATCTGAAGCTAACATTGGCTGTGTTCAACTTAGAAATTCATGCAGACACCTTTCCACAATACCATCTCTTTGTGCATACTGTACTTTTCCCTCACAAAGACTCCCCTCCTGTCAGCCATCTACACTGCTCTGGCTATGACTATTTCTTCACCACACTGGACCCTCTTTCATCTAAGTCTGTGGACACCATTCAAGCTAGGCCTATAAAAGGAACCGGAACAGGTCTCCTGCTTAGGGAAGTTACTTATATAAGCAAGTAACCCTAGCACTGTGGCATAAGATCTGGGAAGTTCTCATGTAAATTTAGATCCTCTTGCAGCTGAGGGTGGAGGACAGTTATGATTTCAAATCCTGTCTGGAGGACAGTGTGAGGACCTGTCTCAGAAAACAAGATGAAAGGTTAACTCTATGGAAAAGACTAGAGATTGTTTCACAAAGGAGGCCACAGGGACCTGGCCTCAGAGGACGAAAAGGAGCCTGCCTGGGAAAGTCTGTGTCTCTATCTGCCTTACTCTAAAAATAGCAGTGACCACAGCTGAGACCACCTATAAGTAGAAGCCCAAGGAAGCACTCTTTTTCTCTTCTAGCCTGCATGCTGTGGGCTGTCAGATGGCAGGTGTATTTCTACCTGTGTGCTCCTTGACCTTCTATGAGGTTATCAGAAGTAGAAAGTGTCATTCTCAGTATTTGATGTACCCAGTCTGCGAGGCACTGGTGCTCAGTAGCACAGGAAGCTGCTTTCAGTTCTTCCCCTGTGATCTCTGCTTCTGCTCAGCAGCAGAAGTGAGGTTTGTGCACACATCAACTCCAATTCTGGGAACACATTCAAACTTGAGAATCTGATTTCAGCTGGGTGTCTGTGGCTTTTGTATCACTGTAAGATAAGGCATTCAGAAACCTCTATTCGTCCCCAACATTGTCAAGCTGGGCATGGTGCACACTGGGCAAACCTTTACTACAGAACTACACATCAGCCCCCACCTGACTCACTGTACATACTTCCATGGCCTCACTCAGCCCTCAAATCTACCTTTATACCACACAGACTCTATTAATGAGCTGGTCTCTGTCAACTGAAGATTTTCAGTCCTTACCTCCAGGTCATAATTTTAAACTTATTTAAATTCAGTTACTTGTTTGGTCAAGTAACAAAGAAACACTAAGAGAAATGCATAATTTTCTTTATTTTCCAATGTTCAATGAAACAGCAGGTCTCTGAGCTTTAACTGATCATGCTATTCTGCTCAGTTTTAAAAAAAATTCCTACAAAAAAGTTCCAGATCAAGGTGTCTGTCAGTATGGTTTCTCAAGGCCTTTTCCTCTGCTTGCAGGGGGCCTTCTTTTACTATGTCCACACATGTTGTTCCCTGTGTACATCCCTTGGTATTTCTCTGTATGTCTAAATCTCTTCTAAGAAGAAACCTAGTATGATAGAATTGGAGCCTCATCTCAACTTAATGACATCTTCAGGGCCCTGTCTCAAACTGTCACATTTTAAAGTAAGAAGACTAGAGCTCAACATGTGAATGTGGAGGCACACAGTTCAGTCCATCATATTCACCAATGATATTGCATTATTAGTTTATGCAAATAGTTTGCTGTTGCTCACAAATTGAACAATTTAAAATGATGCAACAAGACGTGGTAGTATATATCTGGAATCGCAGCATTTTGGAGGCAGAGGCAGAGGCAGAGGCACACTGTAGACTTGCAGACTTGCACTCACATGTTGCTAATAGGGGAATGTGCTAGTGGAGATTTGTCTCTACAACCTCGTAGTTCTGGAAGCCATGTTAGGCTTCCTATCTTAATAGATATTTGGTCATTCAAAGATTTCTGGCAGGGTTGAAGACTGATTACAGTCTCATAGCCTATCAGGCTGTTTAACTCTGAAAATACATATTTTATTGGATAATTATCAGATAGTATACAAGCTAGCCAAGATATAATATACATTTTAAGCCTTTCTTAAGCTGGAATGGATAACTAAATGTTCTGTTTAACTAAAAAAGTGATGGACTGTGTGTTGAGTATATCATATGCTTTATAAATTTTAGAATGGTAATAATTGTACTCAATTTATATATAAGTGAAAAGGCTTTTTAACTGGACAAAAAGGGGGAAATGTTCTGGTTTGCCCTGAAGTTATCTGTATTTTGATGCTAACTCCACTGCCCCAAGGACAGCTGCCTAGTCAAGTACTCAGGAATCAGGTGACTTCACTAGAAACTTCTCCCCATTGAATTTGTAAAATACAGGTGAGGGGTAGGTACAGGATAGAAGGAGGCCTGTCATTGGAGGAGAAGGAAGGATGGGTGGGAGAGAAGTTTGAAGGAAGAGGAGGAGACTGGAACAGAAAGGAGAAGAGAGCGAGAGAGAGAGACTCGCTGGCAGGACAATGGACACTGATGTAAAGATCTCGCTCTGTGTATTTACAGGTTGTTACTAATGTTCCTAAGGGATGGATGGTACTGGGATTTGTATGTTTAGGTGGGCAATTATATCTTAACAATTGGCTTGAAAGAGCGTACCCCTGAACGGGGAGCCTCCTCTCTCGCTCCAATCATGGGGTGGGGTGCCACCAGGAATCACGAGTAGCCGGTCTTGATGTAACAGCAAGAGGTAGCTTTTATTAACGAAATCCCTATTAGCGGGATCCTGGGTCGATACGTATCTCACACAGGAGACAGAGGAATCGACCTGGAGCTTCCAAACTCGGGGGTTTATATAGGGGAGGTTAGGGACATTTGCGTGGTTACACATGATTGGTCATTTCAAATGGTGCACACTTACTTTCAGCTCGAAATTACAACAGCAAGGAGTACATGCTATCTAGCAGCTCAGCAGCTCGGGTAGGGTGGCTCATCTCACTCAGGGAGATGACTCACTTCTGGGGAGTGAAGGAAGGGGAGGGGGTGGCTACGGATGATCAGTGTCCTTGGAACTGGTAGCTGGTTTGGCAAGTCCTATCTCTGGCTCTCCCTCAGGCACGTCCGGCACTGCACATCCTGACTCTGACAATGAGTAACCTTTTTAAAACTCTATTTCTACAGGCTCAAAGAAAAAAAAAAGAAAAGGACAAAAATACATTAAGTAATAACAATTTCTGTATTAGTTTTCTTTGTGAATATGGACTTATTGCATGAACATCTTAAATTTCACGCACACTTGTAACTTAGAAGCAATTTTTAAAGAAGTTTTATGAGATTAGTAGACAGATACTAGCTGAGGTCTTTATCAAACCATTGATTTAGAATCTTGTAAGCCTTCTTATATTTAGAGGAATGATTATTACTTATGCTAAACCTGTGATGTGAATTAAAAGGGAAGGACCTAACATGGAAGGTATGTTAGAAATGTCAGTGCTCCAAACTAAGTGAGTGAGCTTACACTTGCCACTTCAGAACCAAGGAGACTGGAGCAGGAGGATTGTACATTCAAGGCTACAGAGGGAGCTATGGGCAATCCTGGGATATGTAGAGACCCTATCTACTCTTACCTTAAAAGAAAAGAAAGGAAGGGGAGATGGCAATACTCTATCTTCCTCTGCTGAAGCTGACTATATCACATCTCAGAGTTTTATGGGAAGTACACCCTCTCTGCTATACTACAACTATAGCTGCTGCTTATATTGGAAATGTTTTCAAGTAAAACCGGGTCTTCATTTTCTAAAAGCACTGCATCAATTCCAGAGAACTCAACTTTCTCTGGGAACCTGTCATCCTGATATTTGGTCTGGCCAGCCTGGACAGTTTTTGTTTCTCTCATTCACTGTAGTTTTCTTTACACAATTACTAGCAATTATTCACGGTTACACTTTCCATAAATATTCTTTCCCTCTAATGTTCTAGGCTTCAAATTATATAAGAACTAAAAACGAGTTGCTTATAATAAATATAATAGTGGTACTCACTACTGTAGCAGTCACTGAACATTACCTTGCTATGCCTCTGAGCAGCAGTGGTAGATGTGCTTTGAAACTACAATAGCCACTTACTCTTGAGTATTAGAAGATCATTCATCCCTCCTATTCATATATTTGTAAGTTTCTAGGTATAGCAACCAACCACAAACAGTGGAACAATGCGTCTCTCTCTGAAAAAAAGACATAAAGTAGACTGTAAGTACATGAGAAGATATTCATTATTAGTCATGAAGGAAAAGCAAAACAAATCTATTGGGATGGAGATTTAAGGGAGATACATGTCAGTGATTAGAGAGTACTATATACTACTGGTAGACTTCTTAAATGATACAGCCACTGTAGGAAAGTTCTATGACAATTTCTCAAAAATGAGAACATACTATTTTGCATATCTGCATTGAGTTATGAACCCAAAAATATGAATGTAGAAGCTTAGGTATTGTGCATTGTTTATAGTACAATAGTTGAAAGGAGGCACTCCAAGTTCCCGTGGACAAGGAAATGGATAAACAAACCACACTACAAGCAGGCATGCAATAAAAGTTAGCATTAATTGGGAAGAAAATCTGATGGCATGCCACAATACAGCCGATCCTTAAGAATATTCAACTAAATAAAATAGCTATTCACAAGAAGACAAAATGAACTTACTCTAAAGCATCTAGAGTTTAAGGAGATAAAAAGGAAAATAGTGGTAGCCTGGCACTGAGATTTAGCAGTAGTGGGCTCCTAGCTTCCATCTAGAAAAGTAAAATGTTTTCAGGAGATGGAAGGTGATGGTAGACATAGAACAGCAGGAATATTATTAATGCCACTGAGCCATCCACTTATGATACTTAAGAGTCATTTTCATGTTGTGTATGCTTTATCACAGTACTTTAAGAATTCCATTTTGGGCCCCCACCAGCTCACTGCTCCCAAACCCCATGGGAGCGAGAGCTCACCGCCTGGACAGGTGGGCATTCCTGAGACTGCAGAGCGGAAGAGACCACCAACAGTGCGCACACCTGCCCATATCCCTGGCACAAGAGAAAACTGTATACGGCCTCTGGGTTCCTGGAAATAAGCGCACAGGAGCAGCAGGTCCCCTGCCCCTGAGACACCACCAGAACCTGAAGGGACCGACCAGATAAACAGTTCTCCATACCCAAATCTCATGGGAGGGAGAGCTAAATCTTCAGAAAGGCAGACACTCGTGGGAAACCTGAGGAGACTACACTCTGCTCACATTACTGATTCCAGAGGAAAAAACAAATGCCATCTTGAACCCTGGTGCATGGAAGCTCCCGGAAAGGGCTGTGCAGATAATCCTGGTTGCTGTCCCCCCGGAGAGCTCATAAGCAACACCCCATGAGCAAACTTGAGCCTCAGGACCACAGGTAAGACAAACCTTCCTGCTCCAAGCGACGTGCCTGGTGGACTCAAGACACAGGGCACAGGAATAGCTGAAGACCTGTAGATAGGAAAAACTACACGTCCGAAATCAGAACACTCTGTTCCCATAACTGGCTGAAAGAAAAAAAGGAAAACAGGTCTACAGCACTCCTGATACACAGGTTTATAGGACAGTCTAGCCACTGTCAGAAATAGCAGAACAAAGTAACACTAGAGATAATCTGATGGCGAGAGGCAAGCGCAGGAATCCAAGCAACAGAAACGAAGAATACATGGCATCATCAGAGCCCAATTCTCCCACCAAAACAAACACGGAATATGCAAACACACCAGAAAAGCAAGATCTAGTTTCAAAATCATATTTGATCATGATGCTGGAGGACTTCAAGAAAGACGTGAAGAACTTAACTCCCTTAGAGAAACACAGGAAAACATAAATAAACAAGTAGAAGCCTAAAGAGAGGAATCACAAAAATCCCTGAAAGAATTCCAGGAAAACACAATCAAACAGTTGAAGGAATTAAAAATGGAAATAGAAGCAAACAAGAAAGAACACATAGAAACATCCCCAGATATAGAAAACCAAAAGAAGAGACAAGGAGCCGTAGATACAAGCTTCACCAACAGAATAAAAGAGATAGAAGAGAGAATCTCAGGAGCAGAAGATTCCATAGAAATCATCGACTCAACTGTCAAAGATAATGTAAAGTGGAAAAAGCTACTGGTCCAAAACATACAGGGAATCCAGGACTCAATGCGAAGATAATATCTAAGGATAATAGGTATAGAAGAGAGTGAAGACTCCCAGCTCAAAGGAACAGTAAATATCTTCAACAAAATCATAGAAGAAATCTTCCCTAACCTAAAAAAAGAGATACCCATAGGCATAAAAGAAGCCTACAGAACTCCAAATAGATTGGACCAGAAAAGAAACACCTCCCGTCACATAATAGTCAAAACACCAAACGCACAAAATAAAAAAAGAATATTAAAAGCAGTAAGGGGAAAAGTTCAAGTAACATATAAAGGCAGACCTATCAGAATCACACCAGACTTTTCTCCAGAAATTATGAAAGCCAGAAGATCCTGAACAGATGTCATACAGACCCTAAGAGAACACAAATGCCAGCCCAGGTTACTGTATCCTGCAAAACTCTCAATTAACATTGATGGAGAAAGCAAGATATTCCATGACAAAACCAAATTTAAACAATATCTTTATACAAATCCAGCACTATAAAGGGTAATAAATGGTAAAGCCCAACATAAGGAGGCAAGCTACACCCTAGAAGAAGCAAGAAACTAATCGTCTTTTCAACAAAACAAAGAGAAGAAAAGCACAACAACATAACCTCACATCCAAATATGAATGTAACAGGAAGCAATAATCACTATTCCTTAATATCTCTCAACATCAATGGCCTCAGCTCCCCAATAAAAGACATAGATTAACAAACTGGATACGCAACGAGGACCCTGCATTCTGCTGCCTACAGGAAACACACCTCCGAGAAAAACACAGACACCACCTCAGAGTGAAAGGCTCAAAACAACTTGCCAAGCAAATGGTCAGAAGAAGCAAGCTGGAGTAGCCGGATGTAGATCTCTCCTGAGAGACACAGCCAGAATACAGCAAATACAGAGGCGAATGCCAGCAGCAAACCACTGAACTGAGAACAGAACCACCGTTGAAGGAATCAGAGAAAGAACTGGAAGAGCCTGAAGGGGCTCGAGACCCCATATGAACAACAATGCCAAGCAACCAGAGCTTCTAGGGACTAACCACTACCTAAAGTCTATATATGGACTGACCCTGGACTCTGACCTCATAGGTAGCACTGAATATCCTAGTAAGATCACCAGTGTAAGGGGAAGCCCTGGGTCCTGCTAAGATTGAACCCCAGTGAACTAGATTGTTGGGGGGAGGGCGGCAATGGGGGGAGGATGGGGAGGGGAACACCCATAAAGAAGGGGAGGGGGAGTTTCCTTGCTAAACATAATCCCTTATGTTGGCCCGTAAACCAGGAAAGGGAATAAGACTGGAACTGTAAATAATACTCAAGTTAATAAAAAAAAAGAGAAAGAAAAAAGAATTCCATTCTGATCTTTTCTCACAGGAACTAAACCTTCTTCCCTGAGACATCATGGCCCTGGCCCCAGAATTGAGCAGACAGACAAAACTGAAAGAGGTCGCAGGGATCCCACTGGTGGATCCAACTGTCGACAACTGAAGTCAGATTCAGACCTTCAAGGCGAAGCCAGATGACCTCCTCATCTGTACTTACCCTAAATCAGGTAACCTGGTAGAGTAGTAGCCCCAGCCTCATCCTCTGAGCTATCTGAACTCCTCACCTAAGTTAGAACTACCTACAGTTAGAAGCTGGCTCTTTTTGTCCCACAATGGGTGCTACTTCACATGTCTTATCCCTGGGATCTTGAAGCTTAGTCTGTACCATTCATTTTTCGTGGGAAGAGGTGAGATTTGTCTCTACTTTTTTACCTTTCCCAGAGATCCAAAGTATTTCTTCTATAGCTAACAAGATCCTGGTTAGAACAGAAGGTAAAGCCAACATCTGCATCCACACCCCTTCATTAGTATATTTGAAGAATAATCTTCTAACTCAATCTTTATGGTCTTCCCAGGGACAACATGGATTCAAGAAATTGTCAACATGATTGAGCAGAATGGGGATGTAGAGAAGTGCCAGAGAACCATCATTCAACACCGACATCCTTTTATTGAGTGGGCTCAGCCACCCCAGCCTTCAGGTAAGAGACCCTGATTCCATATATGTTCCTCTTCTGTCTAATCTCTGTCCTTGTCCCTTCATCTTCTCTTTTTCTTTCCTATCCTGTCTCTCTCCCTCCCCCTATTTGCCATTTGGAACAGCATCATGCTGTATATTAGTCCGGCTTTGAACTCACTGAGATTCTCCTGCTTCTGCCTCCTGAGTGTTGGGTTAAATGTATATGCCACCCTTTCCAGATCCATTTCTTTTCTGTATTTCTACCAAATGTGAATCAGCAAGGAAGATAGATGCATATGAAGGCAAAATTCTGCCTAATGTTCTCATTATATCTTTGCTCTGGTCATGTGTAACTGCAGAATAGAGGAAGGAACAGAAATCTACTCATCAGCAGCTCACAGCCATCTGCGTTCAGTACTTTACTTTCATAACCAAGTGGTTTCTGGACAGTGTCTTATGATTCAAAACACACACACACACGCACACACACACATACACACAAACAGAAACACAAACACATGCATGCACACACACATATACACACATGCACATATAAACATGTGCACACATACACACACATACACACATGCACACACATATGCATGCATATAAATACACACACATACACATGTACATACATACATATGCACACACACACACACACACACACACACACACACGAGGAGGCAATTACTTTGTTCAATTGAAACGCTATTTTTCACGTAACTTTAACTGAACATTTTTCTTTTCATACATAGTTTCCAGTCTTGAGATTTCCTTGCTAAACATAATGCCTTATTGTTGTGAAATCAACTTTATCAAATTCTTAGTTCAAGAGCAGTGTGTGGCCAGACTCTTCACCAAAATATAATATAATAACCTCCAGCCCATCTCTCCATAGAGCAGTTCTGCGACCTCATGAGTGGGCCTCCACACTCTACTCTTTTTTTGGCACTGTGCTCTTCCAAAATTTCCCCAGAATTGTCTGTGAAGCTTTGCTTACAGCATTTTAGGGCTTTTAAGCTCAAATTTCAGGACACATTATAAATCTGTCATGAAGCTCATCACATTGAGTCTATAGTTAGGAGCACAGACAGATGCTAATGTTTTGCTCACCTTTTTCTATTTAGTTCAATTTCCCATTGGGCTGCCAATCTGTGGGTGAACCTTTCTGGAAACCGTATTATGGATATACACACCCAGAGATACAGTTCATAGTCCAGTCAAGTTGACAATGGAAAGTAAGCATTATACCTTGTCACCTTCCAGACCTCATATCATAGAAGTAAGGTGGAACGCAAGTTTACAGCATGCCCTCCAGCTGTATGTTTATAGTTAAATGATACTTATTATCAGTCACAATTCTAGTTTATTAAAAGTATCTCTGCTCCTTGTTTGACAGGTTTTCAGATTATTCATATAAGAGAATCTTTACCATTTTCTGTGGATCACAGTCCAGATTCAAATGTGCCACCTAACAGAATGATTTCATGCAATCTTTGAAGCAATGCAGGACTAATTCTCTAACTTCTCCACTGCCATTATTTGAATAGCCTGATTGCTAGATTAAAGGAAAGACCTTAGGGACAGTCTGCAATATCTTTATTTCATCTTACCCCATTTTAACTCAATGATTCACAGAGAAAGTCCCTACAAGGTTTGTAAATAGAAGTGCAGAAATTACAAATCATGTATCAGAAAGGATGTAATAGAAGAAACATCACTGCACATAACCAGAGAGAAGTTTTTGATATGGCTGGAAGGGAGGTGAAAAGAGTCCGCTCACTGTTTCTTATCAGCTCTGGCTCAATAGGACAAATTTGGTTATTCTTGGCTTCCAGGTCATTATCCTCAAAATGATAGAGTGAATTCCTTGAGGTTCCAATAAGAGACTTCAGGTTTGGGTGTTGAGAGGGACACTAAGAGGAGTTTCCTTAGAGATGTAAGTCTTGTTAGGAGAATTGTTAACCCCATGGTCATACAGATAGCAGCATGAAAGAGCACTGATGAGAATCCAAGCAACATGGTAAAATATGGGAAGTCCATTCTTATAGGTCTCAGAGGAATTGGGGGGTTTCATGAACTCAGGCTGACTAATTCCTATAGAGAAAGAAAAGGAGGAGGAGGAGGAAGGGGGAGGAGGAGGAGGAAAGGGGAGAAGGAAGAGAAGGAGGAGGAGGAGGAGGAGGAGGAGGAGGAGGAGGAGGAGGAGGAGGAATAATCTCAAGGTAGGAATGTACAACTCCAGTAATGTGTGTGGGACACATCTATTGAAGTTGAACATGCTACACAGGTGTGGGATGTGTTGTCATTAGTGGCTTTCTGTTCTCCTTGGGTCTGGTAGTTTGGGCATCTAAATTTTCTTAAAGAAGGAAGAATAGAGTCTTTCTTCCTCCTATAATTTGAGAACCAAGTGAATCTCTTAGTCTATAGATTTTAGACAAGGACATATATGTTCCTAGTGCTGGGTCGCTATTTCCTTTATATAAAGTACAGGCTGTGCCTGTGGTGTGTGTGTGTGTGCTGAGGAACAGTCCTGTTTGGATTTTCTTAATAACACATACTTATCGAAGCCTCCATCCCATTTTCTACAAACTGACAGTAAATTCACTCGAAGGGAGCATCCAGGTCTTAAGCTATGTAAGCCTACAAACACGAAAGCAAAACCAATAATCCTTCTTCCACCACCCCCAATCCCCAAGGCAAAAATACGAGAATCCCTGTGTGGATGCTGGATTCCCTGAGCAGCACCTGGAGTGGATATTCTCATGTGCTGAGCACACTGTGCAATCATCTCCTGAATTGTGTTACAGGTGTGGACAAAGCCAATGCGATGCCAGCTCCAAGGATATTAAGGACCCATCTTCCCACTCAGCTGCTGCCACCGTCTTTCTGGACAAACAACTGTAAGGTAAGACAGTAAGCAGTTCCTATCGGGACTGGAGCACGGAGCCCAGAGCCTCAGGCCTTCACAGCCTGAGTGAGTATAGCTTCCTTAGCAGTACGCTGTACCTCTGAGACCTCATACTGTGCAGTAAAGTCAAACACCATGCTAGATTTAGTAGAGTGGTTCCCCAGAGGCTTTCAAATGTGATGTGAAGGCCGAGGGCAGACTGAGGTACTGGGGATCATGTGTTCTTCAGTGAAGCAGACTGGGAGTGGGGAACGGGAACCATAGGCTGTAGGCTATAGGAGGGCTTATGGAGTGGAGCACAAAGAAGACTGAGCAGATCAAGTGCAAAGGACTGATGTTCAAAGGGTAAATCCCGGTGGAGCTGCAGAGGAGGCTTGGATGGAGCCTCAGAAGCCTCCAGGCTGCTTTCACTCTTTCTAGGATTATGTCATGTGTCCCAGTGTCTTGTCTATTGTGTTCCTGACACATTGAGGGTATTGGACCATGATAGGAGTATACCATAGGTATACCAAGGAGTATGCCAAGGGTACAGTAATCGTGCAGTGAGTGGAGCTGAAATTCAAGGATGAGTCAATGGCTTTTCTAAGAACAATCTTTTTCTTTTTTAAATGGAAATAGTGAAAGAAAGATAAAAAGGGACTAGAGAAATGGGCTCAGTGCTTAAGTGTATTGACTGTTCTTCCAGAGGACAAAGGTTCAGATACTAGCTCACAACTGTCTGTAACTTCAGTACTAGGGGATATGATGCCCTCTTCTGGTTTGTATGGGTACTGCTTGCACATGGGTCATGATCATACAAGCAGGCAATGCATCAATATAAATAAAACCATCACATAATTTAAGCTTTAAGGATTGTTTTGAAAGGACTAAAGTATTTATAGATAGCAGAAATATTGGTGGAGTTCCTACAATCAAATGACTTGTATTGTCCGTAAAGGTGGGTGACGAATGCCAATTCTATTCCTGGCATTACTGAGACCAGCTATCATGAAATCACTGAGGAATACCTCTTGATATTATCTGAGATCAAATAAGCTGAGGAAATTCCCAAGTTACAAAAAAATAAAACTGAAATAAAATTAAGAAAAGCATAATTATCATGGACCTGTGCAGTGGTATTTGATCCCCTGGATAATTCAGCAACATTAGCTTTAATGTTTGCACAGGGATTGAAACAGAACATGAACACAAGGAGATAAGAGAATGAGGAGAGAGCATAGGTATCATGGGTCATCATCTTCCATGTATATGTAGGTGGAGGAGTTGAGCTCTGTGGTACTGAGAACTGTCTTCAATGGGTATATTTTCAGTTTTGAATGAGTGAGGTTATTAAGTATATAAAACAAGCCAGAGAAAATGAACAAATAGAAAGCAGCAGGCAAATGGAAGGGTGGAAAGAGAGAGAGAGAGAGAGAGAGAGAGAGAGAGAGAGAGAGAGAGAGAGAGAGAGAGAGAGAGAACAAACAACAAATCAGGTCCTCAAGCAGAAATTGCCTGGACAAGCCCTCTTGAATCTGACACTTGTTGTTCCCAGCACAGAGATTCTCAGGCAGAGCATAGAGTGTCCCTGGGCAAGGCTTCCAGGTCAAGGAACAAATCACAGTAGAAAGATAATATTACAAAGGGAGGACTCACAAACATCTAGCAAAAACTACTGATGAATCTCCATTGGGATAGCCAGTCAATTTACTCATAAAATACCCAGGCTGATCAGAATATTCCTCCAAGTAAAGGACAGGTAGGAAAGAGATAACATCAGGAGATCCTGTGCTCACACCATTTTCAAGAAACTGAGGAAGTTTAAGCATCAGCTGGAGTTTCACACTGAGGTTTCTCTCTATGGCTAAGGTTTCCAAGAGCTGATCTTCTAGTATCTCTTTCCCAATGGGCTAAACAAAGTAACACCTTTACAAAAGAGTTCACCTTCCAGATGTTCTCAGTAACTAGTTTTTTACTTGGGCTATTTTGCTCTTCTCTTCCCTCCTTGTCACAGAGTTCATGGAGTAGTCTCTCCCCAGATAAGGGATCTTGGAGTACACTTAGAAAAATATATTTGGTGTTGAAGTGCGTATGGAGTAACCCAAATTCTGAAGCCAGCTTCTCAGTGAATTCAAACAACAGAAGGAAATTTACCAATATAGTAGGTGGTAAAAAAGACTGTAGGCAACTTCTGGGTAGTCTTGTGTCATCTGTCAAAGGTTTTAAAGATTAATTCCCTATTCTTACCCTGGACTATAAGCTCTTACAAATCAGCATAAGATGACCCCAGTACCAGAAACACCAGTATATCTAACAGAAATACACATGATCTTATCTGAAGAGTCATCTCAGCTCAGATCCCCAGATTACTACTGTGATCATGATCATACATTACTACATACATACATACATACATACATACATACATACATACATACAACATACATAAGGAAAGAGACCTTCATGAGGGTGTCTGCTAAAGAAAAGTTCAAGTTGGCTCCTAAAAACTTCTGACAAACCTGTTATATGCAAAAATAAGAAAATGTTAATGCGGCTGCTCCCAAACCCCGTGGGAGAGAGACTTCACCACCTGGACAGGTAGGCACTCCTGAGACTTCAGAGCAGAAGAGACCACCAACATTGCCCAACCCTGCCCACATCCCTGGCCCAAGAGGAAACTGTATATGACCTCTGGGTTCCCTTGGATAAGGGCACAGCAGCAGCGGGTCAAGTGCGTCTGAGACACCCACAGAACCTGAAGGGACCGACCAGATAAACAGTTCTCTACACCCAAAATCTGTGGTAGGGAGAGCTAAACTTTCAGAGAGGCAGACAAGCCTGGGAAACCAGAAGAGACTGCACTCTGCACACATTACTGATTCCAGAGGAAAACACCAAACGCCATCTGATCTTAGGGTCATACAGACCCTAAGAGAACACAAATGGCAGCCCAGGTTACTGTATCCAGCAAAACATAGATGGAGAAACCAAGATATTCCATGACAAAACCAAATTTAAACAATATCTTTCTACAAATCCAGCACTAAAAATGATAATTAATGGTAAAACCCAACATAAGGAGGCAAGCTACACCCTAGAAGAAGCAAGAAACTAATCGCCTTGGCAACAAAACAAAGAGAAGAAAAAGCACACAAACATAACCTCATATCCAAATATGAATATAACAGGAAGCAATAATCACTATTCCTTAATATCTCTCAACATCAATGGCCTCAACTCCCCAATAAAAAGACATAGATTAACAAACTGGATACGCAACAAGGACCCTGCATTCTACTGCCTACAAGAAAAACACCTCAGAGACAAAGACAGACACTACCTCAGAGTGAAAGGCTGGAAAACATCTTGCCGAGCAAATGGTCAGAAAAAGAACGCTGGAGTAGCCATTCTAATATCAAATAAAATCAATTTTCAACTAAAAGTCATCAAAAAAGATAAGGAAGGACACTTCATGTTCATCAAAGGAAAAATCCACCAAGATGAACTCCAATCCTAAATATCTATGCCCCAAATACAAGGGCACCTACATACATAAAAGAAACCTTACTAAAGCTCAAACACACATTGCACCTCACACAATAATAGTAGGACATTTCAACACCCCACTCCCATCAATGGACAGATCATGCAAACAGAAATTAAACAGAGACAAAGACAGACTAAGAGAAGTCACGAACCAAATGGACTTAACAGATATTTATAGAACATTCTATCCTAAAGGAAAAGTATATACCTTCTTCTCAGCTCCTCATGGTACTTTCTCCAAAATTGACCATATAATTGGTCAAAAAACGTGCCTCAACATGTACAGAAAGATAGAAATCATCCCATGCGAGCTATCAGACCATCACGGCCGAAAGCTGGTCTTCAATAACAAAAAGGGAAGAATGCCCACATATACGTGGAAGTTGAACAATGCTCTACTCAACGATAACCTGGTCAAGGAAGTAATAAAGAAAGATATTAAAGACTTCTTAGAATTTAATGCAAATGAAGGTACAACATACCCAAACTTATGGGACACAATGAAAGCTGTGCTAAGAGGAAAACTCATACCTCTGAGTGGCTGCAGAAAGAAACAGGAAAGAGCATATGTCACCAGCTTGACATCACACCTAAAAGCTCTAGAACACAAAGAAGCAAATACACCCAGGAGGAGTAGAAAGCAGGAAATAATCAAACTCAGAGCTGAAATCAACCAAGTAGAAACAAAAAGGACCATAGAAAGGATCAACAGTACCGAAAGTTGGTTCTTTGAGAAAATCAACAAGATAGATAAACCATTAGCCAGACTAACGAGAGGACACAGAGAGTGTGTCCAAATTAACAAAATCAGAAATGAAAAGGGAGACATAACTACAGATTCAGAGGAAATTCAAAAAATCATCAGATCTTACTATAAAAGCTTATATTCAACAAAACTTGAAAATCTGCAGGATATGGACAATTTCCTAGACAGATACCAGGTACCGAAGTTAAATCAGGAACAGATAAACCAGTTAAACAACCCCATAACTCCTAAGGAAATAGAAGCAGTCATTAAAGGTCTCCCAACCAAAAAGAGCCCAGATCCAGACGAGTTTAGTGCAGAATTCTATCAGACCTTCATAGAAGACCTCGTACCAATATTATCCAAACTATTCCACAAAATTGAAACAGATGGAGCACTACCAAATTCCTTCTATGAAGCCACAATTACTCTTATACCTAAACCACACAAAGACCCAACAAAGAAAGAGAACTTCAGACCAATTTCCCTTATGAATATCGACGTAAAAATACACAATAAAATTCTGGCAAACCGAATCCAAGAGCACATCAAAACAATCACCCATCATGATCAAGTCGGCTTCATCCCAGGCATGCAGGGATGGTTTAATATACAGAAAACTGATTTATTTCAGTTAATTTTATACCCAGCCACTATGCTGAAGTTGTCTATCAGCTTCAGTAGTTCTCTGGTGGAACTTTCAACCACCATGATTTTTTCAACGTGATCCATTGTATAAACAAACTGAAAGAACAAAAGCACATGATCATTTCATTAGATGCTGAGAAAGCATTTGACAAAATTCCACATCCTTTCATGATAAAAGTCCTGGAAAGAATAGGAATTCAAGGCCCATACCTAAACATAGTAAAAGCCATATACAGCAAACCAGTTGCTAACATTAAACTAAATGGAGAGAAACTTGAAGCAGTCCCACTAAAATCAGGGACTAGACAAGGTTGCCCACTCTCTCCCTACTTATTCAATATAGTTCTTGAAGTTCTAGCCAGAGCTATCAGAAAACAAAAGGAGGTCAAGGGGATACAGATCGGAAAAGAAGAAGTCAAAATATCAGAGCTATCAGAAAACAAAAGGAGGTCAAGGGGATACAGATTGGAAAAGAAGAAGTCAAAATATCACTATTTGCAGATGATATGATAGTATATTTAAGTGATCCCAAAAGTTCCACCAGAGAACTACTGAAGCTGATAGACAACTTCAGCATAGTGGCTGGGTATAAATTAACTGAAATAAATCAGTAGCCTTCCTCTACACAAAAGAGAAACAAGCAGAGAAAGAAATTAGGGAAACGACACCCTTCATAATAGACCCAAATAATATAAAGTACCTCAGTGTGACTTTAACCAAGCAAGTAAAAGATCTGTACAATAAGAACTTCAAGAACCTGAAGAAAGAAATTGAAGAAGACCTCAGAAGATGGAAAGGTCTCCCATGCTCATGGATTGGCAGGACTAATATAGTAAAAATGGCCATTTTACCAAAAGCGATCAACAGATTCAATGCAATCCCCATCAAAATACCAATCCATTTCTTCAAAGAGTTAGACAGAACAATTTGCAAATTCATCTGGAATAAGAAAAAACCCAGGATAGCTAAAACTATCCTCAACAATAAAAGGACTTCAGGGGGAATCACTATCCCTGAACTCAAGCAGTATTACAGAGCAATAGTGATAAAAACTGCATGATATTGGTACAGAGACAAACAGATAGACCAATGGAACAGAACTGAAGACCCAGAAATGAACCCACACACCTATGGGCACTTGATTTTTGACAAAGGAGCCAAAAGCAGCCAATGGAAAAAAGATAGCATTTTCAGCAAATGGTGCTGGTTCAACTGGAGGTCAACATGGAGAATAATGCAGATCAATCCATGCTTATCACCCTGTACAAAGCTTAAGTCCAAGTGGATCAAGGACCTCCACATCAAACCAGATACACTCAAACTAATAGAAGAAAAACTAGGGAAGCATCTGGAACACATGGGCACTGGAAAAAATTTCCTGAACAAAACACCAGTGGCTTACGCTCTAAGATCAAGAATCGACAACTGGGATCTCATAAAACTGCAAAGCTTCTGTAAGGCAAAGGACACTGTGGTTAGGACAAAACGGCAACCAACAGATTGGGAAAAGATCTTTACCAATCCTACAACAGATAGAGGACTTATATGCAAAATATACAAAGAACTCAAGAAGTTAGACCGCAGGGAGACAAATAACCCTATTAAAAAATGGGGTTCAGAGCTAAACAAAGAATTCACAGCTGAGGAACGCTGAATGGCTGAGAAACACCTAAAGAAATGTTCAACATCTTTAGTCATAAGGGAAATGCAAATCAAAACAACCCTGAGATTTCACCTCACACCAGTGAGAATGGCTAAGATCAAAAACTCAGGTGACAGCAAATGCTGGCAAGGATGTGGAGAAAGAGGACACTCCTCCATTGTTGGTGGGATTGCAGACTGGTACAACCATTCTGGAAATCAGTATGGAGGTTCCTCGGAAAATTGGACATTGAACTGCCTGAGGATCCAGCTATACCTCTCTTGGGCATATACCCAAAAGATGCCGCAACAGATAAAAAAGACACGTGCTCCACTATGTTCATAGCAGCCTTATTTATAATAGCCAGAAGCTGGAAAGAACCCAGATGCCCTTCATCAGAGGAATGGATACAGAAAGTGTGGTACACCTACACAATGGCATATTACTCAGCTATCAAACACAATGACTTTATGAAATTCGTAGGCAAATGGTTGGAACTGGAAAATATCATCCTCAGTGAGATAACCCAATCACAGAAAAACACACATGGTATGCACTCATTGATAAGTGTCTATTAGCCCAAATGCTTGAATTACCCTAGATGCCTAGAACACTTGAAACTCAATACGGGTGATCAAAATGTGAAATCTTCACTCCTTCTTTGAAAGGGGAACAAGAATATCCTTGGCAGGGAATAGAGAAGCAAAGATTAAAACAGAAACAGAGGAACACCCATTCAGAGCCTGCCACACATGTGGCCCATACATATACAGCCACCCAATTAGACAAGATGGATGAAGCAAAGAAGTGCAGGCAGACAGGAGCTGGATGTAGATCTCCTCTGAGAGACACAGCCAGAATACAGCAAATACAGAGGCGAATGCCAGCAGCAAACCACTGAACTGAGAATAGGACCTTCATTGAAGAAATCAGAGAAAGAACTGGAAAGCTTGAAGGGTCTCGAGACACCATATGAACAACAATGCCAAGCAACCAGAGCATCCAGGGACTAAGCCACTACCTAAAGACTATACATGGACTGACCCTGTACTCTGACCAAATAGATAGCATTGAATACCCTAGTAAGATCATCAGTGTAAGGGGAAGCCCTGGATCCTGCTAAGACTGAACCCCCAGTGAACGTGATTACTGGAGGGAGGGCGGCAATGGTGGGAGAATGCGGAGGGGAACACCAATAAAGAAGGGGAGGGGGAGGGATTAGGGGGATGTTGGCCCGGAAACCGGGAAAGGGAATAACACTCCAAATGGAAATAAGAAATACTCAAGTTAAAAAAATAAATAAATAAATAAACAAACAAAAAAAGTGACAAAAAAAGAAAATGTTAATGCTGTACCAAATAGATCATTGTATCAAATATGACATAAAGAAAGAAGTTGTGACTTTAGGTTGAATCATCAAATAAAGCAATGGTGTTTTATAATTGCTTACACATATATGTATATATCATCATATATTATATACATTATATATTATATATACATATTTAACGATTTATATGTACAACACAGAAAATTAAAAACCAGAACGAGCCTAACCCTCAGACTGTGTGCATCAGAATAGAGAAATGTATGGACTTGGAAAGGGATGAATGAGGGCTGAGGAAAGGTGAGAGTTATGCCATGTGGCTGGAAAGCACATCCCTGAAAAGGAAAGATGAAACTCCTAAAATGTCAGTCAATACTGAGGTGAAAGACAGCCTGAGTACAAAGTGCAAGAATTAAATTAAAAAATAAATAAATAATCTGACACTTTAGAAAATTCTTTCCATTGGTGCACAGCAGCATTTTGACTTGGAGAATACATGGGCAAGATAACAAAGTCTCCCAACAGGGTCCTTATTGAAATGCACCTAGTGTTTGCTTATTCTGTGTAGAAACACACAGATTTTAAAGTGATCATCATGGAAGAAAGTGTGTGCTCATATCAAGTAGGATCCACGGTGCTGCTCCACGCCAAAACAGCAGGTGGAGCAATTGCTTTCTCAGAAATCAGGCTGAGGTTTCTGGAAGGCTCAGTGGCTCTGTAGTTGATTCAGAGTATGTAGAGGAAGAGTTTGCCCCTGATAACAAAAGGGAAATCAAGAATTGAGATAAATTTTAATGAGTTAGGGCTGGGCTGGGAGTATCATAATTGGTGACATTGCTCTAGGCTGAGTCTCAGTACCAGGGCAGGAGAGCTGAGCATTCCCCAAAAGGACTCACCCAGAGGGAGAACTAGGGAGTTCCAATATTTGTGTTCCTTTAACTCACCTCTCTTCTTCTCCAAAGTACCTTTATGTGGCTCGAAACGCCAAAGACTGCATGGTTTCCTACTACCACTTCTTCAGAATGTGCCAGGTGCTCCCCAATCCAGGCACCTGGAATGAGTATTTTGAAACCTTCATCAATGGAAAAGGTAAATAAAAATGCATTGTCCCTCTGTGGTTTTACCCCGATTAGGCTGAGGTGAGAGAACAACCCCTGACAGTTGATCCCCCAGAGTTTCCTGTGCCTCCTATCCTGGCCTCTGTTTGGGGATTCCTGACCTATAGACTTTCCTCAGCCTGTGTGACCCTGTCATAATATCAGGGTGCAAGTGATTGTGCATAATCAATATGAAGCCACTTTAATTCTCATATTAAAGAAAAGCCCCCAATACTGACAGAAACTACGTGACCTCAGAATCGAGCAGCTCAGTGATGCTGGGAAATATCTAATACAGAATTTTTCCTTCTCTGATGTACCTGAAGCCAGAAAAAAGAAAAAAAGAAAGAAAGAAAGAGAGAGACAGAGAGAGAGAGAGAGAGACAGAGACAGAGAGAGAGACAGAGAG
The DNA here is from genome assembly GCF_021556685.1 of Rattus norvegicus. NCBI lineage: Eukaryota > Metazoa > Chordata > Mammalia > Rodentia > Muridae > Rattus > Rattus norvegicus. The sequence continues at coordinate 14,566,633 of NC_141542.1, forward strand.
AGAGAAAAAGAAAGAAAGAAAGAAAGAAAGAAAGTAAGAAAGAAAGAAAGAGAGGGAGAAAGAGAGAGAGAAAGAAAAAGAAAAAAGGAAAGTCAAACTTTCCTGACTTGGAAGATTTGTGTCCATGAAACAATTCTTGTTTTTCACAGTAAGTTGGGGATCTTGGTTTGACCATGTGAAAGGATGGTGGGAAATTCGAGACAGATACCAGATTCTCTTCCTCTTCTATGAAGACATGAAGAGGGTAAGTAAATTACTTCTTCAGCATCAGGGACAGGGAAGCTGCTTTAGGAATGTGGTTCTGACAGGGATGTCTGGAAAAATGTGATAGTGTGAAAACTCTTTTCCAGTCCAACTAATGCTACCCTCACTCACAGGACCCAAAGCGTGAAATCCAGAAGGTAATGCAGTTCATGGGCAAGAATTTGGATGAAGAGGTCGTGGATAAAATAGTCCTGGAGACATCGTTTGAGAAAATGAAAGACAATCCTTTGACAAATTTTTCTACAATCCCCAAGACTATCATGGACCAGTCCATTTCCCCTTTCATGAGAAAAGGTCTGTGGGGCTTATTTATCTCTAATTCTGAGGCAGTCCCTCTCCAGTCCACATATTGTGATTCTAAGAAAGCTAGAGATTTGTTCCTAGTGTACAAGAAGCTCTACAAAGCAAGTCTTACAGATAACTAAGACAGACTCCCCTTGGTGCACACCTCCTTGGGATCCCTGCCTGCAGTTAGACTCATCAGAGCTGACATCTAGTTTGACTCTGCCTCCAAATCATGACTCATGACACTTTCAGGACTTTCAGCATGTATTACTGAGACCCAGGCCCTTAATGCTTCCTAGATTTTGAAAGAAAAAAATCTGATTATCCCTGGTGATTCACTTTTAAGTGGGGAATGTTATTTTTTAAAGTTAGTATACTGAGTAACTTTCTAAAACTCCACAGTTCGATGATCTCACACAGATCCTCAGTAAACCCACTTTCCAAAAAGGTAGGTACAGAATGAAACCCATCCCACTGTCTCATTAACATCTGCACTTTTTTCCACTGCTATGCAACCAGGACTAGGTTTTATAAACAGCTGCAGAACTTTTTTTCTTTTACTTTCAGCACAGGAGTTAATCCATTGCCCTTGCAGTATTCCCTCTTTTCTCTCTTAGACTTTGGTAAGGTTTGAGAAGCACCCTTTTTCCCAGTCTATCCATGTCCACTCTTCTCTGCACTCACTTGTGTTTGCTTCTTTGCTTGCTTGCTTTGGCCATAAAAACACAACTAAGAATACCATGACAGAAACCTGTTCACTAACACAAACCGTGATTACCTTACATACTTTTGCTTACCAGAATATGAGCTATCCCTCCAGGAAAAGAAATACTGATCTCTACGCATGACTGTCTATACAGGACTCATGGATATCCTGTTATTCTTCCAAGTATTTCTCTTATTATAGATATTGTGTCCATATTTTTATGATTAATTCTACAATGAACATTTCTTGTTCATCAAGTTGGATAATTTTCTTTAAGAATCACAAGTGTTACAGTGATTATCTCTCTAAAATTATTTAAAATAATAAAAATAGAATCTCATTCCAATAACATAATCTACTAAAAACAATTCATAGAAATAAACGATGCAGTTCAATACATTCTTACAAACAAATAAAACTAAGTGATCAAAGTAAAAAGAATTCCATCAGCTTGGTTGATATCCTGCCATATCCTTTGGAGGCAATCTTTCCTTCAGAAGAAAATATTCCCATTTCTCACTGTAAGTTGGTTTTGTTTGTTCGTAGGTGGCATATACTTGGAGTGTCACAATATGTATTTTCTTATGCCCCAGATCTCTGGCCAGTATAACATCTTAAGATCTCCTTGTATGGCTATATGTCTACCATTCCTTCATTTTTATAATTGTTACTACCTAATATGTGTGTGTAGCACAGTAGAGCCAAGATTCTGGGTCACATTGAATTGACTGATTTTATTTAGATGCCAGAGCCCCTGCACAAAGACAACTAAACCCCCTTCTCATTAAGGAGAGGTAAAGTGGTGAGGAATTGAGCTCCTGTCAGGACAGCACCAATGTGGGTACTGCACACTCCAGTCAGGGATACAGTCTGTCAACCACACACTGATGCTTTTGTCTGGCCTTTGTCCTTTAGGAATTGTGGGTGATTGGAAAAACCACTTTACTGTGGCCCAGAATGAGAGGTTTGATGAAATCTATGAGCAAAAGTTAGATGGAACCTCTCTAAACTTCTGCATGGAACTCTGATCAAGATGAGAAGATAGACATCAAGGACAGGAGTCTGTCTGCAAGCCTCAATCCAGCCAAAGGAAGATCAGAAAGCAAACTGTAAATGCCAAGGACTGTGACACCGACTCTGTTATTACTGACATCACATTACAATTCACAAAATCATATTATGTCCAGTGTATACTTTCTCCACTATTCAGTACAAATCAGTAAGATGGCTTAATAAGCTAATAAATAAACAAACTTGAATAGTATAAATTTTATGATGACATCTTTCTAGGAGGTATAGCCTATATTCTAACTCTAAATAACTATCTTATGCACAAAAACACAAATATTAGAAATCATCTAAATGAATGTACAGAAATTCCTAATGTCTTTCTGCTCAATCGGTATTTTTCATGGTTACAGTGGGAAGACTCAGTTTGTGGACAACTTGTTGCAACATGCTCACTGGAACATTTTCTACCTGGTAGGAGGAAATTGAGGGAAGGACTTCAGGAGATGTCAGAAATCCAAATCTTAATAAACAGAATCATAGTCCTGGAGCATAAAAGAAACAGAAGAAAGGCATGAGGGTGACCTTTGGAAAGCACAAATTGTGTCTTGAAAAAAGCAGAATGGATGCTTGGTGTTCAACTTGCAGCCAGTTGAGTTTTGATCTCCTGTCATCTCTTCTGAGGAACAGCTTGTACTTTTGCCCACTTTAGCAGAGTCCATCTGCATTTGCTTGCCAGCATACTTCCTTCCACCTCCCACTCGCTCCATGTCTTGGGCATCCTTTTACTCCCAGTAACCAGGCAATATGGAGAACACAGCATGTTGCACGATGGCTCAGAAGACGGAAAGGCAAACACGTTTCGGGTCACAAATTCTCAGCACTTACCCTTTCACTTTAGTTGCAGATGTCAGCACTGCTAAGCTGAGATCAGCAGGAGCAGCCTGTGGTATGAGCAGGATATATATGTGAGTTCAGGGTACCTAGCATGAGCTAGAATGACATTTGCTTTCTATCACTCAAATGTACACTTTCTCCTAAATGTTGAGGACGTGGGCACAGCATGTGTTACTACCAGCAAGAGGTATGAGAAGGTGTAGTAGAAGTTAGTGGATGGAAGCTAAGAAACTGGAACATGGCCTAGACGAAAATGAGTGCTCCTGGCCCTGGGTCTTCCTTTCCCTTGTTTCTTGGCCATGAAAAATTCAATAAAATGAGGTGGTTAGTTTTGCTTTGCCATTTACCCTCACCATGATATTCTGTCCATCTCTCCACAGAATGTAAATTCCAAACCCAAGAGCTAAAATAAAGCTTCTGTCTTTATAAGTTGCTTTCCCCAGATATTGTTATAATGAAAGAAAGCTCACTAATACATTCCCAATGATGTGGTTATAAAATACTAGAAAAGTCTGAAATTTTGTTGAACTTATAGACAATCGCTTGGTTACTGCCGAAATCTAACCATATGTGTATAGTTAATTAACAATGTCTATTATATTAAAAAATTATATCCTAATTGTATTGTAAATTTTTATTGTTTGCTTCTAAGTCTTGAAATTATTCAAAGTTTCTCTAGGTAGAGAGTCCCCTCTTACAATCCAAACTAAACTGAAGTCCCTACATCTGCCTCCTTTCAGGGTTAAGTTCATAAGAGCCCAGAGTCACTCTAGCCTATAAAAGGAATGACTCTGGTCTCCAACCATCTACTGGTTAACTGTAGATTTAAGGTAAACTTTGGAAACATAATAGTGTCGAACTTAAGCCTCTTTTGGCTTTATTTTTCTGGGAGTTTCCTTTGTATTCAGAAATTAAAATAGCAGAACTTGAAAGAGATAAATGGTAAAACATACTATGTTGGCTTTGTACACGATTGTATTCATAATTTACCCATTGGCAATTTTTAACTATTACTTTTAGAGAAAAGAATTAATCAAGTAAATGAAACATTACATCAGAAGAGTAGTTAAGTAACTGTTAGAACGTTTATAAACATTTTAGTTTTATTAGCATTGACTTATGATTATTTTACTAGCACGTCTCTATATACACAAAATTCAATAAAAGAGTTTCAGTTACTCCATTTGTTTGCTATCAATCATTTATTTATTTCTGCTCATGATAAATACTGATAACAGACTGGGTGCAGGAAAATGGATAGTAAAAATGATTCAGTCCAGTTTAAGAATGAGCCAATTAATAAGCTCATGCAACCTTCCTCAGCAGACCTCTCTTACATCTGGTATCACTAACACCTTGAGGTCTCCAATGCTTTTTGTACTTCATGGTTACAGCTTTACTCTTGGATTTTGGGGGTACTGTTGAGGATCAGGGATCCATCCCCTTCTGTGGCAGTCTCAGTTCAGACTGAGACCTTTTAAACAAATGTGCATGTTCAGAAGTTGAAGTCTGCTATAGGTGGAGTTTTTCCTCAGTGTATGTTCATATCATCCCACAGCAGAGCAGGGGATTACAGGTAACAATCACAGCCTCTTTTTCAGCATACACCTTAGCTGAAATTTTCACTTTGTCTTTTCCTAGTCAGTAATCTGCAGATTTTTTTCCAATCTGTCTATCCAACAGTTGCTCTTTTTCACCACAGATGTAGACAAGAGAGTTCAGAGGAAGCCACAGCATAGCCTAAATGCTCTCTTGTCTTGAAATTACCTGTGCCAACTAATTAGTTCCTAATTATTTGATTTAATTTTCAGTTTAAGTGCTCAATTCTTAGCATCCATTCGTGAATTCAAGTACACCTAAGTTCATAATAGAAGCATTTTTACAGCTTTACTCATATATTGACCCTTAAACACAGATAGTAGGAGACTTCAATACCCTACTCAGTTGACATGTCATACAGACAAAACTAAATAGAGAAATACCAGAGCTAACTGACATCGAAAACTAAATGGATCTGACAAATATTTACAGAACATTTCACCCAAATACAAAGTAATATACTTTCTTCTTTGCACATCATAGAACTTTCTCCAAAATTGATCACATACTTAGACGCAAAGTCTTCATTAAGCCTGTATTAGTCCCAACACTTGCAATTTTGTTTAATCAGTACACTTGTTAACATTTTCCAGATTGCACAGCACATCAGTAAAATTATTTGGATAACTGACATGGGGAAAAAGACACTAGAGAGCACACAATTCTGAAAGAACAAGCATAAACGATATAGGTATTCTCTCCAGGAACAACTTATCTAAGAAAGTAGCATGGTGCTGGAAGTAGTTTGAAATATTTGAGGCTTATGAAAAACATGAAAGAGACACAAAATATCACTGAGCATGCTTTGTATCTGGGACATAACACTATTCTCCCTCTGGAATATCAACCTCGTCTAAGATAAAGGTTCATGTCAGGATAAATGTAAGGTATTTGTTATCAAAGCGGATCATTCCCAGAACTGAGGTCAATTCCCAGAAATTGAGTTTAATTCTCAGAACCCTCATGATGGAAGAAGAAAACAACTTCTGAAAAATTGTCTTTTGACTTCTAAATGTCTGCCTTGGCATTGGTGCCCCCACGACAGTATAAATTGTAAAAATCCCAAAACATAGAAATGAATGCCAAATGAACATAACATGGCCAAATAATTTTCTGGCATTAAATGGAAACAAAATTCAGGAAGAAGCTAAAACAAAAGCTATATAGGGGAGAAGATTAATTCTATCCAGTTTATATTTTCATTGGAAAACTTGCAAATACATCTATTGTTTATTCTCTCCAAATCTGTCTTCTTCTTGGCTGTGTTTGTGAATTTTGTCTATTCAAAATATGTCCTTAATATGCGGTTTATAACTTCCCTTAAAACTGGGCTCACAAACCTCTTGATTTTGCTATTTTTGAATGATTACTATTTATTCAATTACATTAACTATGATTTAAATGCTCTTCTAAGCTGTAAAAGAAGTCTTTAGACAATAATTTAAGACAAAGTCTGTGTTGTACATGTCAAGAAAGGGCATGTGTCCTGTATATATGTCCAGCCTTCTCCAGACATGGTGGTTTATAGATTTAAAATCTATAAATTATGTGGATAAAAACTCACACAGAACACACACACACACACACACACACACACACACACACAGAGAGAGAGAGAGAGAGAGAGAGAGAGAGAGAGAGAGAGAGACATTCTAATTAAAAAGTGCCATGCCACTCTAGAAAATAACTGTCACAGGTTTCACAGCTCTGTGCAAACACTAGCCAACATAAGAAACCCATGTTTACCATGAGCTGCCAGCATTTTAACTATTTCCACATTTGCAATGTGTTGTTTACATTGCAAATAGAGAGTAAAATCCTCTAGCAAAAATAATTGTATAATATTTTTACTATGAACAAGGTATAATAAGACCACAATTTTAAAATGTCAAATAAATCACTCAATCACAATCTAGTATTTTTCAGTCTACCCCCATGTAGACTCATTCTGGGGACTCTGCCCTCCAGTGTTCCCTCTCAACTGCCCCTCAGGTTTAGGATTTTGGGGATGCATACTAGACCTTGGACCAGGTGAGGAGCTGGGATACACATCCCTAGGCTCCACTGCGGGTGCAGGCAAATTCTGAAAAGGACCCATGGCTCAGCACCTCAGGTCACTATGAGACACGCAAAAAGGTATTACAGTCCTAGAAACATAAATCTGTTTCACTCGCCCTTCCAGATGAGCACATGGACCCCATACACTCCTGAGGTCCCATTCTTTTCACAGGGCTACATCCCTTTCCAGCACCCTGAACTTCCACATTAGCAAGCCATGCCCTTGCATTCAGCTATGCCCCTGAAACAACCACTTCTCAGGCAAAAAGATCTTACCCAGAATTGTCAAAGAAGTACCTATCCCTATTTGTGGAAGAGACTGGGGTATCATACTCAACTAAAACCTTGCACCTTGTGGATCATTTTCTCCCGACCGCCAAACTGCACAACACCAAATGTGGTATTTTTCCTGAGCATACTGGTCACCAAGAGAGGTTGGAGTGGGTGGGTGGGAGTGGGAGCATCCTCAAAGAGGCAAGAGGAGTGGGGAGGGGATGTGGGAGAAGGGGAATGGAGATAACATTTGAAATGTAAATACATAAAATATCCAAGAAGCATAAAATCAATTAAATAAATAAATAAATAAATAAATGAATAAATATTTTTTAAAAAGAGCTTAGGAGTCAAATGAATGACTCCTGTGATGATTTACTAAGTAAATCATATAGAGATGAATCTAAAAAAAAGTCTTCATTTTAGGAGAATGTTAATTTCCATTATTCATAATTAATAATCCCTAAACACAAATTGTTAATGAATAAAAATGTATACTACATGGTTTTTTATTGTTATTTGGTTGGTTGGTTGGTTGATTGATTGGTTGATTGGTTTCGGTGAGGAGTTAGACATCATGAAGAATGGCAGTATGAGGATGTGCAAACAATGACTTTAATATATGTGCTGGGTAGTTTTTGTCAACATGGCACAAACTAGAGTCACCTGGAAGAAAAACTCCAGTCGAGGAATTATGTCCATCAGATTGGTTTTTTTGCAGGTCTGTGGAGCATTTAATTCATGATTGATATGGAGGGTACTGCCAAATGTGTGTGCTACCCCTTGGCAGGAGGTCCTGGTTTCTCTAAAGCACACCCAGACAATATGGAAAGCAGGGCAGCAACCAATGTAACTCCATGTTCTCCTCTTCATTCCTGTCTAAAGTTACTGTGTAGGCATTCCTTCATGATAGCCTAGCTTGTGAGATGAAATAAACTCTTTTTTCTCACCTTCCTTACTTTTAGTCAGTATTTTCTTAAAGCAACAGAGCATCAAGCTATTCCATGTATCTAGACTTAGATGTATACTTGGCACCATCAGAGCCCAGTTCTTCCACCAAAGCAAATACTGAATATCCAAACACACCAGAAAAGCAAGATTTGGATTTAAAATTATGTCTCATAATGATAGAGGACTTTAAGAATGACACAAATAACTCCCTTAAAGACATACAGAACAACACAAGTAGAACAAGTAGAAACCCTTGAAGAAGAAACACAAAAATCCTTTAAAATACAAACAAGTAAAGGGATTGAACAAAATCATCCAAAATTAAAAATGAAACTAGAAACAATAAAGAAAGCAAAAAGGAAGACAACCCAGGAGATAGAAAACCTAGGAAAGAGATCAGGAGCCACAGATGCAAGCATCACCAACAGACTACAAGAGATAGAAGAGAGAATCTCAGGGGCAGAAGATACCATTAAAAAAAATCATCACAATTGTCAAAGATAATGAAAAATGCAAAAAGCACCTATCCCAAAACATTCAGGAAATCTGGGACACAATGAGAAGATCAAACCAAAGGATAATATGTATAGAAGAGTGCAAAGCTCCCCAAGTAAAAGGACCAGTAAATATCTTCAAAAAATTATGGAAGAAAACTTCACTAACCTAAAGAAAGAGATGCAATAAGCATCAACATAAAAGAAGCCTACAGAACTCCAAATAGATTGGGCCAGAAAAGAAATTCTTCCCATCACATAATAGTCAAAACATCAAATGCACAAAACAAAGAAAGAATATTAAAGGCAGTAAGGGAAAAAGGTCAACTAACATATAAAGGTAGACCTATGAGAATTACACCAGACTTCTCACCACAGATTATGAAAGCCAGAAGATCTTGGGCAGATATCATATGGAACTTAAGATAACACAAATGCCAGCCAAGGCAACTATATCCAGCAAAAATTTCAATTAACATAGATGGAGAAACCAAGATATTCCATGATAAAACCAAACCTACACAATATATTTCTACAAATCCATCCCTACAAAGGATAAGAGATAGAAAATTCCAAAACAAGGAGGGAAACTACACCCTAGAAAAAGTAAAAAACTAAAAGAAGAGAGACACACAAACATAATTCCACCTCTAACAACAAAATAATAGGAAACAACAATCAGAACTCCTTAATACCTCTCCAAATCAATGGACTCAATTCCCCAATAAAAAGACATAGACTAACAGACTGGATATGTAAAGAGGAACCAGAATTTTGCTGCATACAGAAAACACACCTCAGTGACAAAGATAGCCACTATTTCAGAGTATAAGGCTGGAAAACAATTTTCCAAGCAAATAATCCAAAAAACAAGCTGGAGTACACATTTTAATATTGAATAAAATCGACTTTCAACTGAAAGTCATCCAAAAAAATAAGGAAGGACACTTCATATACATCAAAGGAATAATCCACCAAGATGAACTCTCAATCCTGAATATGTATGCTCCAAATGCAAGGGTACCTACATTCATAAAACAAACCTTACTAAAGCTCAAATCACATATTATACCTCACAAACGAATAGTAGCAGATTTCAATACCTCACTCTCATCCATCGACAGATCGTGGAAAGAGCAATTAAACAGACATACAGAAACTGACAGAAGTTATGAACCAAATGAATTTAACAGATATTTATAGAACATTTCATCCTAAGACAAAAGAATATACCTTCCTTTCAGCACCTCATGGTCCTTTCTCCAAAACTGACCATATACTGAGTCACAAAACAGGCCTCAACAGATACAAGAAGATTGAAATAACCCCATACATGGTATCAGATCACCATAATCTAAGGCTGGTATTTAATAACAACAAAAACGACAGAAAGCCTGCATATACATGGAAGTTGAGCAATGTTTTACTCAATGGTCAAGGAAGAAATGAAGAAATATATTAAAAACTTTTTAGAATGTAATGAAAATTAGGGCACAACATACCCAAACTTATGGGACACAATGAAAGCAGTGCTAAGAGGAAAACTCATAGTTGAGTGCCTCCAAAAAGAAACAGGAGAGAGCATACATCAGCAGCTTGACAGCACACCTAAAATCTCTAGAACAAAAAGAAGCAAATACACCCAAGAGGAGTAGATGACAGGAAATAATCAAACTCAGGGCTCAAATCAACCAACTTATACAAAGAATCAACAAAACCAGGAACTGGTTCTTTGAGAAAATCAACAAGATAGATAAACCCTTAGCATGACTATCCAAAGGGCATAGAGAGTGTATCCAAATTAACAAAATCAGAAATGAAATAGGAGAAATAACAATAGATTCTGAGGAAATTCAAAAGATCATCAGATCCTACTACAAAACCCTATATTCAAGAAAACGGGAAAATCTGGATGAAATACACAATTTTCTAGATAGATAACAGGTACCAAACTTAAATCAGGATTAGATAAACCATCTAAACAGGCCCATTATAACTAAAGAAATAGAAGCAGTCATTAAAAATCTCCCAACCAAAAAATGCTCAGTACCAGATGGATTTAGTGTAGAATTTTATGAGACCTTCATAGAAGACTTTATACCAATACTGGCCAAACTGTTTCACAAAATAAAAACAGAAGAAACACTATACAATTCCTTCTATGAAACCACAATTAAGCTTATACCTGAACCACACAAAGACCCAACAAAGAAAGAGAACTTCACACCAATTCCCCTTATGAATATTGATGTAAAAATACTCAATAAAATTCTCGCAAACCAAATCCCAAAACACATAAAAATGATCATCCATCAGGATCAATGAGGTTTCATCCCAGGAATGCAGGAATGGTTCAATACACAGAAATCCATCAACATAATCAACTATGTGAACAAACTCAAAGAAAAAACCCACATGATCATTTCATTAGATGCTGAGAAAGCATTTGACATAATTCACCAGCATGAATCATTGGCTCCAGATCCAGCTAAATGTCTCTAAGATGATATATTTCAATAGCAACAAATGAAATGCATAAATCTGATGGGGACTTTGTGTACCCTTGCTACTCAGTGAGGGGCATTGCTCCATGTAGACTTTTACCCGATAGGAGAGAAATCAGATGAGTACCAGGACCCCACATCCAGTACCTCCTTCCTTCCCTATCTGCTGGAGGGAATAGGAGCAGGGGCAGTCAGTCCAGCTATTTGTAGCAGGGTCTTCACAAAGATCATCTCAAAACATTCCACAGGTATTCACCTCATAGAGGACAAAACTGAGTCCTTGAGATGCTCTGTACCTTGCTTTTTTGGACAGATCAGTTTTGGTTGGGACAGTGTTTTAAGTTCTACCCAGTAAACCTTTTGACCATATGTAACCAGTGCACCTGGCTTCTTTGGAGACTCAGAGGCCAAATCCAGATCTCTCATTGACTGTCCTTTCTCTTCTAATATTTTCATACTCTTTTGGACATATTCTATTGTGGAGGTTTACTTTCAGCATGTATGCATTTAGTCTCATGTAAACATATGTGAGTTGTGCTGCAAGAATTAGGTGCATATGTTTAGACATTTTGGTGAGGAATGCTTTACCTCCTTTGCTTCTAGGGCCTGATTTCTGAAAAGTAACAGGGCATCAGTGAGAAATCATTAACATGTAGTCAGAGGTGACAGAAGAGACAATGATGATGTCATTGTAGCGACTTTCACACTGGAAGACACTAAATTTTATATCTGTCTCAGTCCTGATTCCACTAAAAAAAATAAGCCTACTGTTATCTGCCAGGGTTACAGGTATTGGGCTTGGGGAATGTGAAACTCTTGGCCAGCTTCTTCATTGATCCATAATATTTCTTCTCTTGTAGGTCCCTGGCCACATCCTGAAGCTCATTTCCACTTCCCAATCCCAGGACCTTCACACTCAACACTTGTACAGAGATGAAGGATAGCATGTCACACCACCCTTCTGCTGGGAGACCAGCAGGCCATTGCATGAGCTTTAAAAGATCATAGAGGCTCTACACAGCATCAGAAAGACATGTTGTGAATAACAATGAAATGGTTTCTATTCCATCATCTACCTATAGACTACCATCCTCACTTCTCAGTAGTATCTGGGAATAAAGACCCCCTGTGAAAGCCTTTCGGGAGATGAGATCCCCAATTCATTTTCATGCTTTCTACAGTGCAGAAATGTCATTTATGTCCTCTTGGATTACCAAGGAAACTGGCCTTATCAGATGAGGAACGTGTCTCAGTAGAGTCTTGAGAAGGGAATGCACAACTGTTGGGCCTCTAGACTAGATCTGAGAAAGGCAACGTCCATGGACCAATTATGCCTGGCTACAACTAAGCTGAAGAGGGTGAACTGGAGGTCATCCTATTAGACAATTTCTCACTGAAAAATTCTATTTAAATATTGAAGTATTCAAGAATTCCAACATAACTTACGTAAATTGTCATTAAGAAAACTTTAAAACTTGGTTGATAGAAATATAAAGTTGTTAACATGAGGGAACTTTTGCACTTCATCTATAGACTTAGCCAAATCTAGTATGATGCTCAAATACCAAATGTAACAAATTACTGGAAGAGGGCAGAAAAGATTCCTCAAGACCCTGCACTTCTGGTTCTAGCACTTTCCACACAAAGCCTCCAAGAAAGAGAAAGTGCTACAAGGAAGGGACAAAGACTGAACACATGAGATTGACCACAAAAACCAGCAACAGATCACCTAATTCAAGTCAGCTAGTTCTGTCAAAGGCAGACAGGCAAATCAAGGCAGATAACATTGTTTATCCGCAAGGGTTGTAAAAGAAGCTTAAAAAAACAAGTAGGAAAGCCATTGAAATAATGAACACTGTCACCAATATTACACTGTCCCAAAATCTAAAACTATAGTGTTCATATAAAAGTTACCTAAGAGAATTACCTAACTGTGACGTTGTGAAGAGGATTATTCAGTTATGTTATAACATAACACAGAAAAGGTGAACTATGGACACAGGAGCTCTGCATTTACCAGACAAGAAAATACAGAATGTGGAGCCTGGCTTGTTCAAACACCTCCTTAGGACATCTAGAGTGAGCCTCATCACTGTAACACCCAGGTGCCACAAATTCCTATCCTATGCCAAGATACTGATTTACTATTTAGCAGTACCAAAGGAATGTCCTGGCAGACAGGCAGATGTGCTTTGTTTGCTGCTGTTTTACACTCAAGACTCCCTTATCCACTTCCAAGATTTCTCCACAGGAATGTGGGATAGAAGAATGATCACAACCCAAAGCTGTGTTGTCCCTTCCAGCTCTTACTGTTAGCTTTGCTTTTGACTTCCAAATACCTCAGGAAAGTAGAAGAGTGAGGTAAAAGATGGGAAAGACATGGAACATTCTGTAGCCTGAGTGTCTCAATGCTGCTTCTCCTAGAAAAGAGAAAGCCTAGGGCTGCACGTGTGCTATGAATTCTCTATACACACTGCTAGTTATCAACCCGTGCAGACATCCTCCTGCTCCCCCACAAAGACTTCAAGTTACCAGGCTCTGCTGGACACAGCACAGCTCCAACACTAGTAGGTACCAGCCCATGCAAATACTTGTGGCCCTATACCACATATACCTCTAGATATTAGGTCTTAACTGAGACCTTTTTCCACGCACACACAAACACATACCAAAACTCCACAAACATTACAATGTATCAGGTCTGGATGCCTCTCTCTCCACCACTCTATTCAATACATACCAGCAAGTCAGGACTTGACACATATGTCCTCCAGCTGCTCTGCTCAAATACCATTAGTAGTATTTGGCCCAGCTTGAAGTCCCATCCCCCAAAACCATCTCCTCAAATGTATTGCTCATCTAGAACCAGCTGAATATTTCCCCACAAAGCCCCATGTAACATACTCTATGACAAGCCTTTCTGTTCACCAACCATGCAGTTCTACATGAAATGTGTATCAGCAGTTGTTAGGCACCCTCCATAACCCCACATACTGAACCATTTCTTGGGGCCCTACTAGACACAAAGGTCATCTCATTGCCACCCAAAGCACACTGCTATTTAATGGACCATGCTAGGTAATACCCTGCTATAACCTTGCAGCACAAATGGAAGTGCACCTACATTCATAAAAGAAACTTTATTAAGCTCAAAGAACACATTGCAACCCACTCTAATAATGGACATAACATGGAAAGAGAAACTAAACACAGACACAGAGAAACTAACAGATGTTATGAACCAAATGGATTTAACATATCTATAAACATTTCATCCTAAAAAAAAAGAATAGACCACCTTTGCAGCACCTCATGGTACCTCCTCCAAAACTGACCATATAATCAGACACAAAACAGGACTCAACAGATACAAGAAGATTGAAATAATCCCATGTTCCCTATCAGATCACCATGGACTAAAGCTGGCCTTCAATAAGAGCAAAAATGATAGAAAGCCCACATACACATGGAAGCTGAACAACACTCTACCTGATGGTAATTTGGTCAAGGAAAAAATAAAGAAATTAAAGACTTTATAATTTAATGAAAACGAAGGCACAACATAACCAAACTAATGAGAAACAATGAAAGCAGTGCTGTGGAAAACTCATAGATCTGAGGGCCTCTAAAAGAAAACTGGAGGGAGCATACACTAGCAGCTTGACAGCACACCTAAAAGTTCTAGAACAAAAAGAAGCAAATGCGACCTGCGGATCCCGGCCCGCAGCAGCTCTCTGCTCCCAAACCCCGTGGGAGAGATCTCACCGCCTGGCCAGGTGGGCACTCCTGAGGCTGCAGAGCGGAGGAGACCACCAACACTGCCCACCCCTGCCCACATCCCTGGCCCAAGAGGCAACTGTATAAGGCCTCTGGGTTCCCGTAGGGGAGGGCCCAGGAGCGGCAGGACCCCTGCGACTGAGACACCACCGGAACCTGAAGGAAACAGACCGGATAAACAGTTCTCTGCACCCAAATCCCGTGGGAGGGAGAGCTAAACCTACAGAGAGGCAGACACGACTGGGAAACCAGAAGAAACTGCACTCTGCACACACATCTCGGACGCCAGAGGAAAACACCAAACGCCATCTGGAACGCTAGTGCACAGAAGCTCCCAGAAAGGGCGGCACATATCTTCCTGGTTGCTGCTGCCGCAGAGAGCTCCTGGGCAGCACCCCGCGAGCAAACTTGAGCCTCGGGACCACAGGTAAGACAAACTTTTCTGCTACAAGTGACCTGCCTGGTGAATTCAAGACACAGGCCCACAGGAACAGCTGAAGACCTGTAGAGAGGAAAAACTACACGCCCGAAAGCAGAACACTCTGTCCCCATAACTGGCTGAAAGAAAACAGGAAAACAGGTCTACAGCACTCCTGACACACAGGCTTATAGAACAGTCTAGCCACTGTCAGAAATAGCAGAACAAAGTAACACTAGAGATAATCTGATGGCGAGAGGCAAGCGCAGGAACCCAAGCAACAGAAACCAAGACTACATGGCATCATCGGAGCCCAAGTCTCCCACCAAAATAAACATGGAATATCCAAACACACAAGAAAAGCAAGATCTAGTTTCAAAATCATATTTGATCATGATGCTGGAGGACTTCAAGAAAGACGTGGAGAACTCCCTTAGAGAACAAGTAGAAGCCTACAGAGAGGAATCGCAAACATCCCTGAAAGAATTCCAGGAAAACACAATCAAACAGTTGAAGGAATTAAAAATGGAAATAGAAGCAATCAAGAAAGAACACATGGAAACAACCCTGGACATAGAAAATCAGAAGAAAAGACAAGGAGGTGTAGATACAAGCTTCACCAACAGAATACAAGAGATGGAAGAGAGAATCTCGGGAGCAGAAGACTCCATAGAAATCATTGACTCAACTGTCAAAGATAATGTAAAGCAGAAAAAGCTACTAGGCCAAAACATACAGGAAATCCAGGACTCAATGAGAAGATCAAACCTAAGGATAATAGGTATAGAAGAGAGTGAAGACTCCCAGCTCAAAGGACCAGTAAATATCTTCAACAAAATCATAGAAGAAAACTTCCCTAACCTAAAGAAAGAGATACCCATAGGCATACAAGAAGCCTACAGAACTCCAAATAGATTGGACCAGAAAAGAAACACCTCCCGTCACATAATAGTCAAAACATCAAACGCGCAAATTAAACAAAGAATATTAAAAGCAGTAAGGGAAAAAGGTCAAGTAACATATAAATGCAGACCTAGCAGAATCACACCAGACTTTTCGCCAGAAACTATGAAGGCCAGAAGATCCTGGACAGATGTCATACAGACCCTAAGAGAACACAAATGCCAGCCCAGGTTACTGTATCCTGCAAAACTCTCAATTAACATAGATGGAGAAACCAAGATATTCCATGACAAAACCAAATTTACACAATATCTTTCTACAAATCCAGCACTACAAAGGATAATAAAGGGAAAAGCCCAACATAAGGAGGCAAGCTATACCCTAGAAGAAGCAAGAAACTAATCGTCTTGGCAACAAAACAAAGAGAAGAAAAGCACACAAACATAACCTCACATCCAAATATGAATATAACAGGAAGCAATAATCACTATTCCTTAGTATCTCTCAACATCAATGGCCTCAACTCCCCAATAAAAAGACATAGATTAACAAACTGGATACGCAATGAGGACCCTGCATTCTGCTGCCTACAGGAAACACACCTCAGAGACAAAGACAGACACTACCTCAAAGTGAAAGGCTGGAAAAAAACTTTCCAAGCAAATGGTCAGAAGAAGCAAGCTGAAGTAGCCATTCTAATATCAAATACAATAATCCACCATGATCAAGTAGGCTTCATCCCAAGCATGCAGGGATGGTTTAATATACGGAAAACCATCAACGTGATCCATTATATAAACAAACTGAAAGAACAAAACCACATGGTCATTTCATTAGATGCTGAGAAAGCATTTGACAAAATTCAACACCCATTCATGATAAAAGTCCTGGAAAGAATAGGAATTCAAGGCCCATACCTAAACATAGTAAAAGCCATATACAGCAAACCAGTTGCTAACATTAAACTAAATGGAGAGAAACTTGAAGCAATCCTACTAAAATCAGGGACTAGACAAGGCTGCCCACACTCTCCCTACTTATTCAATAGACTTCTTGGAGTTCTAGCCAGAGCGATCAGACAACAAAAGGAGATCAAGGGGATACAGATCGGAAAAGAAGAAGTCAAAATATCACTATTTGCAGATGATATGGTAGTTTATTTAAGTGATCCCAAAAGTTCCACCAGAGTACTACTAAAGGTGATAAACAACTTCAGCAAAGTGGCTGGGTATAAAATTAACTCAGATAAATCAGTAGCCTTCCTCAGCACAAAAGAGAAACAAGCCGAGAAAGAAATTAGGGAAACGACACCCTTCATAATAGACCCAAATTATATAAAGTACCTCGGTGTGACTTTAACCAAGCAAGTAAAAGATCTGTACAATCAGAACGTCAAGACTCTGAAGAAAGAAATTGAAGAAGACCTCAGAAGATGGAAAGATCTCCCATGCTCATGGATTGGCAGGATTAATATAGTAAAAATGGCCATTTTACCAAAAGCAATCTACAGATTCAATGCAATCCCCATCAAAATACCAATCCAATTCTTCAAAGAGTTAGACAGAACAATTTGCAAATTCATCTGGAAAAACAAAAAACCCAGGATAGCTAAAACAATCCTCAACAATGAAAGGACTTCAGGGGGAATCACTATCCCTGAACTCAAGCAGTATTACAGAGCAATAGTGATAAAAACTGCATGGTATTGGTACAGAGACAGACAGATAGACCAATGGAATAGAATTGAAGACCCAGAAATGAACCCACATACCTATGGTCACTTGATTTTTTTTTTTTTTTTTTTTTTTGGTTCTTTTTTTTCCGGAGCTGGGGACCGAACCCAGGGCCTTGTGCTTCCTAGGTAAGCGCTCTACCACTGAGCTAAATCCCCAGCCCCTGGTCACTTGATTTTTGACAAAGGAGCCAAAACCATCCAATGGAAAAAAGATAGCATTTTCAGCAAATGGTGCTGGTTCAACTGGAGGTCAACATGTTGAAGAATGCAGATTGATCCATGCTTATCACCCTGTACAAAGCTTAAGTCCAAGTGGATCAAGGACCTCCACATCAAACCTGATACACTCAAACTAATAGAAGAAAAACTAGGGAAGCCTCTGGAACACGTGGGCACTGGAAAAAAATTCCTGAACAAAACACCAGTGGCTTATGCTCTAAGATCAAGAATCGACAACTGGGATCTCATAAAACTGCAAAGCTTCTGTAAGGCAAAGGACACTCTGGTTAGGACAAATCGGCAACCAACAGATTGGGAAAATATCTTTACCAATCCTACAACAGATAGAGGCCTTATATCCAAAATATACAAAGAACTCAAGAAGTTAGACCGCAGGGAGACAAATAACCCTATTAAAAAATGGGGTTCAGAGCTAAACAAAGATTTCACAGCTGAGGAATGCCGAATGGCTGGGAAACACCTAAAGAAATGTTCAACATCTTTAGTCATAAGGGAAATGCAAATCAAAACAGCCCTGAGATTTCACCTCACACAAGTGAGAATGGCTAAGATCAAAAACTCAGGTGACAGCAGATGCTGGCGAGGATGCGGAGAAAGAGGAACACTCCTTCATTGTTGGTGTGATTGCAGACTGGTACAACCATTCTGGAAATCAGTCTGGAGGTTCCTCAGAAAATTGGACATTGAACTGCCTGAGGTTCCAGCTATACCTCTCTTGGGCATATACCCAAAAGATGCCCCAACATATAAAAAAGACACGTGCTCCACTATGTTCATCGCAGCCTTTTTTATAATAGTCAGAAGCTGGAAAGAACCCAGATGCCCTTCAACATAGGAATGGATACAGAAAATGTGGTACATCTACACAATGGAATATTACTCAGCTATCAAAAACAACGGCTTTATGAAATTCGTAGGCAAATGGTTGGAACTGGAAAATTTCATCCTGAGTGAGCTAACCCAATCAAAGAAGACATACATGGTATGCACTCACTGATAAGTGGCTATTAGCCCAAATGCTTGAATTACCCTAGATGCCTAGAACAAATGAAACGCAAGACGGATGATCAAAATGTGAATGCTTCACTCCTTCTCTAAAAGGGGAACAAGAATACCCTTGGCAGGGAAGAGAGAGGCAAAGATTAAAACAGAGACTGAAGGAACTACCATTCAGAGCCTGCCCCACATGTGGCCCATACATATACAGCCACCCAATTAGACAAGATGGATGAAGCAAAGAAGTGCAGACTGACAGGAGCCGGATGTAGATCGCTCCTGAGAGACACAGCCAGAATACAGCAAATACAGAGGCGAATGCCAGCAGCAAACTACTGAACTGAGAATAGGACCCCGGTTGAAGGAATCAGAGAAAGAACTGGAAGAGCTTGAAGGGGCTCGAGACCCCATATGTACAACAATGCCAAGCAACCAGAGCTTCCAGGGACTAAGCCACTACCTAAAGAGTATACATGGACTGACCCTGGACTCTGACCTCATAGGTAGCAATGAATATTCTAGTAGAGCACCAGTGGAAGGGGAAGCCCTGTGTCCTGCATAGACTGAACCCCCAGTGAACGAGACCGTTGGGGGGAGGGCGGCAACGGGGGGAGGGTTGGGAGGGGAACACCCATAATGAAGGGGAGGGGGCAGGGGATGTTTGCCCGGAAACCAAAAAATTATTATTAAGTATTAAACAAATTTTAAAAAAAAGAAGCAAATGCACTCATGAGGAGGACAAGGCAGGAAATAATCCAAGTCAGTGCTGAAATCAACCAAGTAGAAACAAAAATAACTATACAAAAAATCAACAAAGTCAGGAGCTGGTTCTTTAAGAAAATCAACAAGATAGATAAGCCCCTAGCCAGACTACTCAGAGGGCACAGAGACAGTATCTGAATTAACAAAATTAGAAATGAATAGGACATGACATCAGAAACTGAGGAAGTTCAAAAAGTCATCAGATCCTATTACAAAAGCCTATTCTCAACCAATTGGAAAATCTGGAAGGAATGAACCATTTTCTAGACACATACCAGGTACCAAAGTTAAATCAGGACCAGGTAAACCATCTAAATAACTGCATAAGCCCTAAAGAAATAGCAGCCATTAAAAGTTTCCCAACCAAACAGAGGCCAGTACCAGATGGGTTAGTGCAGAATTCTGTCAGACCCACAAAGAAGACCTAATACCCTTCACACTATTCCACAAAATAGAAACAAATGGAAAAATACCCAACTCCTTCTATGGAGCAATAATTGTGCTTATACCAAAACTACACAAAGACCCAACAAGAGGATTTCAGACCAATTTCCCTTATGAATATTGATGGAAAAATAATGAATAAAATTATTGAAAACCAAATCCAAGAACTTATCAAAAGTTCCATCCATCATCATCAAGTTGGCTTCATCCCAGGAACGCAGAAATAGTTCAGTATATGTAAATACATCAATATAATTTGCTATGTAAACAAATTTAAAGGAATAAACCACTTAATCATCCCAATAGATGCTGAGAAATCATTTCACAAAATTCAACACCTCTTCATGATAAAAGTCTTGAAAAGATCAGGAACTCAAAGCTCATACCTAAACATAGTAAAATCAATAAATGGCAAAACAGTAGCCAACATCAAACTAAATGGAGAGAAACTTGAAATAATCCCACTAAAATCAAGAAGTAGACAAGGATGCCCACTCTCTTCCTACCTATTCAATATAGTACTCGACGTCCTAGCCAAAGCAATCAGACAATGAAAGGAGGTCAAAGGGATACAATTTGGAAAGTAAGAAGTCAAAATATAACTATTTTCAGATGATATGTTAGTATACTTAGAGCCCACAAAAATTCCAGAAGAGATCCTAAACCTGATAAACAACTTCAGCAAAGTGGCTGGATATAAAATTAACTCAAACAAATGAGTAGCCTTCTTCTATTCAAAGAATTAACAGGCTGAGAAAAAAATTAGGAAAATGAATCCCTTCACAATAGTCCCAAATAATGTAAAATACCTCAGTGTTACTCTAACCAAGTAAGTGAAAGATTTGTATGGCAAGGACTTTAAGTCTCTGAAGAAAGAAATTGAAGAAGATCTCAGAAGATTGAAAGTCCTCCCATGCTCATGGATTGGCAGGATTAATACAGTAAAAATGGTCATGTTGCTAAAAGCAAACTACAGATTCAGTGCAATCCCCATCAAAAACCTGACTCAATTCTTCATAGAGTTAGAAAGAGTCATTTGCAATCTCATTTGTTATAACAAAAAACACAGGGTAGCAAAAAATATCATCAACAATATAAAAACTTCTTGGGGGAATCACTATTCCTGACCTCAAGCTGTATTACAGAGCAAGAGTGATAAAAAATGTATGGTATTGGTAAAGAGACAGGCAGGTAGATCAATGGAATAGAATTGAAGACCCAGAAATGAACCCACACATCTATGGTCACTTGATCTTTGACAAAGGAGCTAAATCCATCCACTGGAAAAAAGGATAGCATTTTCAACAAGTGGCACTGGTTCAACTGGAAGTCAGCATGTACAATCAAACCATTCTTGTCACCCTGTACAGAGATCAAGCACAAGTGGATCAAGGGCCTCCATATAAAACCAAATACACTCAAACTAATAGAAGAAAAGTAGGGAAGATTCTCATACACGTGGGCACAGTGGACACTTTCCTTTTTTTTTTTTTTTTATTAACTTGAGTATTTCCTATCTACATTTCGAGTGTTATTCCCTTTCCCGGTATCCGGGCAAACATCCCCCCCCTCCCCTTCCTTATGGGTGTTCCTCTCCCAACCCTCCCCCCATTGCCGCCCTCCCCCCAACAGTCTAGATCACTGGGGGTTCAGTCTTAGCAGGACCCAGGGCTTCCCCTTCCACTGGTGCTCTTACTAGGTTATTCATTGGTACCTATGAGGTCAGAGTCCAGGGTCAGTCCATGTATAGTCTTTAGGTAGTGGCTTAGTCCCTGGAAGCTCTGGTTGCTTGGCATTGTTGTACATATGGGGTCTCGAGCCCCTTCAAGCTCTTCCAGTTCTTTCTCTGATTCCTTCAACGGGGGTCCTATTCTCAGTTCAGTGGTTTGCTGCTGGCATTCACCTCTGTATTTGCTGTATTCTGGCTCTGTCTCTCAGGAGCGATC
This sequence comes from Rattus norvegicus, assembly GCF_021556685.1. Lineage (NCBI taxonomy): Eukaryota > Metazoa > Chordata > Mammalia > Rodentia > Muridae > Rattus > Rattus norvegicus. Next base: position 14,588,893 of record NC_141542.1, read on the forward strand.
TACATCCGGCTCCTGTTGGTCTGCACTTCTTTGCTTCATCCATCTTGTCTAATTGGGTGGCTGTATATGTATGGGGCACATGTGGTGCAGGCTCTGAATGGGTGTTCCTTCAGTCTCTGTTTTAATCTTTGCCTCTCTCTTCCCTGCCAAGGGTATTCTTGTTCCCCTTTTAAAGAAGGAGTGAAGCATTCACATTTTGATCATCCGTCTTGAGTTTCATTTGTTCTAGGCTTCTGACAATTTCCTAAAGAAAACAACAATGGCTTATGCTCTAAGATCAAGAATTGACAAATGGGACTTCTTAAATTTGCAAAGCTTCTGTAAGGCAAAGGATACTGTCATTAGGACAAAATGTCAACCAACAGATTAGGAAAAGATCTTTACCAATCCTACATCAGACAGAGGGCTAATATCCAATATATATGAAGAACTCAAAAAGTTAGACTCCTCAGAATCAAATATTCCTATTAAAAATTAGGATACAGAGCTAAACAAAGACTTCTCAACTGAGAAATATTGAATGATTGAGAAGTACCTAAAGATATGGTCAACATCCTTAGTCATCAGGGAAATGCAAATCAAAACAACACTGAGATTCCACCTCACACCATTCAGAATGGCTAAGATCAAAAATTCAGTTGACAACAGATGCTGGTGGAAATGTGGACAAAGAGGAATACTCCGCTATTGTGGGTGGGATTGCAAGCTGGTACAACCATGCTGGAAATCAGTCTGGCAGCTTCTCAGAAAATTGGACACAGTACTACCTGAGGACCAAGCTATAGAACTCCTGGGCATACACCCAAAAGATGGTCCAACGTATAACAATGACACATGCTCCACTATGTTCACTGCAGTCTTATTTATTATAGCCAGAGGCTGTAAAGACACCCCTCAACAGAGAAATAGATACAGAAAATATCATAATCTATAGAAGGTGTACTACTCAACTATTAAAATCAATGACTTCATGAAATTCATAAGCAAATGGATGGAACTTGAAAATATCCTGAGTGAGGTAACCCAATCACAAAATAATATACATGATATGTACTCACTGCTAAGTGGATATTAGCCCCAAAGCTTGGATTACTCAAGATACAGTCTACAGGCAACATGAAGCTCAAGAAGAAGGACAACAAAAGTGTGGGTACTTCAGTCCTTCTTAGAAGAGGAAGCAAAAATATTCATAGAAAGAGATATGGTGGGAAAGTTTGGAGCAGAGACTGAAGGAAAGGCCATCCAGAAACTGCCCCACCTGAGGATCCAGCCCATATACATACAGCCACCAAATCAAGACAATATTTCTGATGCCAAGAAGTGCATGCCAAGAAGAGCCTGATATAGATGTCTCCTGAGAGGCTTTGCCAGTGCATGACAAATACAGAGGCAAATGCTTGCAGCCAACCATTGAACTGAGAAATGGGGCCCTGATGGAGGAGTTAGAGAAAAGATCAAAGGAGCTAAATGGATTTGCAACCCCATAAGAACAACAACCAACCAACCAGAGCTCCTAGGGACTAAACCTCCACTCAAAGAGTATACATGAACTCTAGCTGCATATGTAGTAGACAGTAGGCTTGCTGGGCAACAATGGGAGGTAAAGCTCTTGGTCCTGCTAAGGCTCAAGCCCCCAGTGTAAGGAAATATCAGGGCATGGAGGTGGGAAGGGATGGCTGGATGGGTGGGGGAACAACTTCATAGAAGAAGGGGAAGGGGACATTTGATAGGGGAAATGGGATAACATTTGAAATATAAATAAATTTTTAAAATCCAATAAAAATATTTATACTTAGTACCCATAATAAATTAATACATGTAGTATATATGTATATAGTATGTGAAATATATTTAATGTTTATGCTAATTATGAATATTTTAATATATTCTAATTATACTAAAATGGATAATTACACTATTTTATAATTACAATTTATTTACTGTATTACATGCTCAAATTATAATAATAGTTACAAAACAAGTATAATAAGATATACTAAATATATATTATACACACACATATATATATCGCATAATCAATTTCATTATGCCATTTCTATGCATGCCTAAAATGGACTTTGATCATTTCTCTTGTAGCATTTCACTCCCTCCACAATGTCTTTGTAACTATGACTTTTACAAAAGCTTAGCCTTCTTTTTCCACATGACCAAAAAAGACAAAATATGTCCTATTTCTGTTTGTGAAACTGCTTTGTTTCCTGTAAAACTTCCTTTCTTTCTAGCTACTTTCTTAATGACAGGAGAGTTCACTAGTCCCTGTGCTGAGTAAGAACCCTTTGAGTCTCATTATATGTTATGATGTTATTTAACTTTTGGTTACAAATTATCCTTCTGTCCCTGAGTGGGAGGATTTTGAAAGTGAAAGAAGGGCTCTGTAGTGTGTTACTGAAATGGATGTGAAGTATCAAGTACTCTCATTGGTGATTTTCCTATCTCTGATCATCAGGAAAGGGAACTTGTGCTTTCTCTTTTCTTTGTGCTTAGTTGATTATGGGATCATTTGTGCTACCACAGGAATGAGTTCCAATGTAAACATTTGTGTTCTATTTCACCAGGTATTTTCTGTAACTTTGGTGTATATTTTTCTCCAAAGCTATTACAGAGTTGGGGAATCCATGAGGCCTTCTTTGGAGTTACATTTTTTGGTATCCCAAACTTGTTGCTTATGACTCTTGCTTTTAAGTGTTTTATTTCATTTTATTTAAATACTGAGGCATATATGAACTCCTTTCAAATATTCTTGTTTCTGAAAACATAAAATTTTGAATGTCCCTGAAAAATCATGTGAATTGTAGGCTATTGGGTAGAACATCACCTTATTTTTTTCTACACTGAATTTGTATCAGGTCTCTTTTAATCAGTGTCATTGGAGGGACTGCATGTTGGTCTTGCTAACAGCCATCTCACTTCAACAACAGAAACACTGGAAAGTCTATACATTCATGGAAAGTAACTCTCTACTCAATGATCTCTGGGTCAGGGAAGAAATAAAGAAATCAAAGACTTTCTAGAATTCAATGAAAATAAAGACCCAACATAGCCAAATTTATGGAATGTAATGAAAGCAGTGCTAAGAGGCTGGCACCAGATGCCTGCATAAAGAAATTAAAAGCTTCTCATACCAGCAATTTAAAAGTACACCTGAATGCTTGAGGGAAGAAAACTGAGGCAAGCACTCCAAAGAGGAATAGAAGGCAGGAAATCATCATTTAGAAACAAAGAAAACAATACAAAGAATCAACAAAACCAAGAGATAATTCTTTGACAAAATCAACAAGATAAACAAGCCCTTTAGCCAAACTAACCAAGAGAGAGAGAGACAGTATCCAAATAAACAAAATCAATAAGGAAAAGGGAAACATAACAACTGATGCTCAAAAAATCATTAGGTCTTATTTCACAAGCCTATGCTCCATAAAAGTTAAAATTCTTAATTAAAAGAATGGTTTTCTAGACATGTACCACTTAGTAAGGTTAAATCAAGATCAGGCAAATTACCAACGCAGCTCCATAACCCCTAAAGAAATAGAAGTGGTTATTAAAAGTCTCCCAACCAAAAGAGCCCAGGGTAGATGGTTTTAGTGCAGAATTCTACCAGATTTTAAAAGAAGAGATAATAATAATATTCCTCAAACTATTTCACAAAAATACAAACAAAGGAACACTGACAAACTAATTATATGAGACCACAGTCACCATATTACACAAAGACTCAACAAAGAAAAAGAACTTCAGATGGATTTCTCTTATGAACATTGATGCAAAAATACTCAATAAAATTCTCAAAAACCACAAACTGAATTCAGGAACACATCAAAGACATCATCCATCAAAACTAAGAAAGTTGCATCCCAGGGATGCAGGGATGATTCAATATATGAAAATTCATCACAACCACTCTGGAAATCAGTCTGGAGGTTCTTCAGAAAATTGGACATTGCACTACCTGAGGACCCAGCTATATCAATCACTACTGGGCATACACCCAAAGGATGCTCCAACATACAACAAAGAAACATGATCCACTATGTTCATAACAGCCTTATTTATAATAGTCAGAAGCGGGAAAGAACCCAGATGCCCTTTAACAGAGGAATAGATACAGAAAATGTACATCTACACAATGGAGTACTACTCAGCTGTCAAAAACAATGACTTCAGGAAATTCATAGGCAAATGGATGGAACTAGAAAATATCATTCTGAGTGAGGTAACCCAATCACAGAAAAACACACATGGTATGCACTCACTATACGTGGACATTAGCCCAAATGCTCAAATTACCCAAGATACAATCCACAGACCATATGAAGCTCAAGAAGAAGGACAACCAAAGTGTGGATGCTTCACTCCTTCTTAAAAGGGTGAACAAAAATATTCATAGGAGGGGATATGGAGGCACAGTTTGGAGCAGAAACTGAAGGAACACCATTCACAGCCTGCCCCACCTGGGTATATAACCCATATATATGTACAGCCACTAAAACTAGATAAGACTGATGAAGCCAAGAAGTGCATGCTGACAGGAGCCTGATATATCTGTCTCCTGTGAGGCACAGCCAGAGCATGTCAAATACAGAGGCAAATGTTAGCAACAAATCATTGAACTGAGAATGGGATCCCCATTGGGGGCATTAGATAAAGGATTGTAAGAGCTGAAGGGGCTTGCAACCCCATAAAAACAACAATGCCAACCAAGCTGAGATCCCAGGGCCTAAACCAATACCCAAAGACTGACTATACATGGACTGACCCATGACTCCATCTGCATATGTAGCAGAGGATGGCCTTGTTGGGCAACAATGGAAGGAGAAGCCCTTGGTTCTGCCAAGGATGGACCCCCAGTGTAGGGGAACATTTGGGGGGAAGGGGGTGGTTGGGTAGGGAAACACCCTTATGGAAGAAGGGGGGGATAGGATAGGAGGCTTATGTCTGGGAAACTGGGAAAGGGAATAACATTTGAAATGTAAATAAAAAAATCCCTGACACTATTAATGGGACTCTTTTATGCTTATAGACATTAGTCTAGCTTAACTGTGCTCTGAGAGGCTCTATCCAACAGCTAATTGATAGAGATGCAGAGATCCACAGCCCAACATTAGGTTGAGATTGAAGAGTTTTTGTGGAGCAGTTGTTGGAAAGATGGGATGGGCAGAGAATAGAAACTTCAGAAGAAGACCAACAGAAGCAACTGACCTGGACCCTTGGAAGCTTCCTGAGAATTAACAACCAAGCAAAGAGCAAGCATGGGCTAGACCTAAGCCTTGTGCAAATACGTGGATGATCTGCAGCTTGGTCTTCATGGGAGTCACCCAACAACTGGAGTGAGGGCTGCTTCTGAACCTTTTGCCTGCCTGTACATACCATTCACACGTAACTGGGGCACCTAGTCTGGCATCAGTGGGAGACCATACGCCTAGTACTGCAGAGACTTTATGTACCAGGGTTTGGTGATACCCAGGGAGGGACTCCCTCTGCTCAGAGAAGAGAGTGAAGGGAAAGTGGGGGGAGGAACAGTGTAAGGGGGGTGTGGAGCTAATGTTGGGTTGTAAAGTGAATAAATAATGAAAAAAACAAGGCAATTACTTAGCTATACTTCAGATGTAATATTTCATTTACTTTATTCATTCTTTGCTCCAAAAGTAATAGTTAAAATTACCAGTGGGTAAATTATCTTGCACTTACTAAACTAACCTTATATGTTTTACAATTTTGAACAACTTTACAAGTTACTGTTATTTTCAATTCTGAATAGAAATGTAAACTCCAAGCAAGACAAAGCCAGTAGAGGCTTAAGTTCATCACCAACAAGTTTCAACAATTTACCCCAAATTTACTGTTAACAGTACCTGGCTGAAGACACAAGCTGCGCCTTAAATACGCTGGAGCGACTCTGGGATGTTATGAACTTAACCTTGAAAGGAAGAAGGTATACGAACTTCTATTTGGTTTGGATTGTAAGAACAGACAAATTACTTACAGAAACTGAATTACTTCAATACACATGTGAAGACATAGAAGAAAACAATAAAAATTTACAATCCAATCAGGATATAAACATCTTTTATATCATAGCAGTTGTCAATTATCTATGCACATATAGTTAGATTTTAGTAGTAACCAAACAGTTGCTTCTAAGTTCAACAAAATTACAGATGTTTTTCAGCATTTTATAGCCACATCGTTGGGAATGGGTTGTTGAGCTTCCTTTCACTTTAATGAGTATCTGGGATAAGCAAGTTATAAAGACAAAAGCTTTATTTTAGCTTTTGCTTTTGGAATTTACATTCCATGGTCAGATGGACAGAATATCATCATGGAATTAAATGACAGAGCAAAACTGCCCACCTCATATTATTGAATTTTTCATGGCCAAGAAACAAGGGAAAGAAAAAGCAAGGGCCAGGAGCACTCATTCTCTTCTAGGTCACAGTCCAGTTTCGTAGCTTCCACCCACTAAGTTCTACCACACATTCTAATGGCTCTTGCTGGCACTAACACATGCTGTGCCCACGTCCTCGACATTTAGGAGAAAGTGTACATTTGAGTGATTGAAAGGAAATGTCATTCTAGCTCATGCTAGGTACCCTGAGCTCACATATATATCCTGCTCATGCCACAGGCTGCTCCTGCTGATCTCAGCTTAGCAGTGCTGACGTCTGCAACTAAAGTGACAGGGTAAGTGCTGAGACCCAAAACATATTTGCCTTTCTGTCTTCTGAGCCATCATTCAGTCGTGCAACATGCTGTGTTCTCCATATTGCCTGGTTACTGGGAGTAAAAGGATGCCCAAGACATGGAGCAAGTGGGAGGTGGAAGGAAGTATGCTGGCAAGCAAATGCAGATGGACTCTGCTAAAGTGGGCAAAAGTACAAGCTGTTCCTCAGAAGCAATGACAGGAGATCAAAACTCAACTGGCTCCACACTGAGCATCAAGCCTCCATTCTGCTCTTGTCCAGACACAATTTGTGCTTCCAAAGGCCACCTTCATGTCTTCTGTCTGTTTCCTTTATGACCTAGAAGTAGGATTCCCTTTACTAAGACTTGGATTTGTGACATCTCTTTGAAGTTCTTCCCTCACTTTCCTCCCACAGAACCTGCTCCCTTAAACACATTGCAACAAGTTGCAACATGTTGACTCTTCCCATTGTAATCAGGCAAAACAGACTGAACAGGAAGGACTTTAGGATTTCATGTACTTTAATTTAGATGATCACTATTGATGTGTGTTTCAGAGTTAGTATCCTGGTTATACCTTCTAGAAGAATGTCATCATAAAATGTATACTACTAGAGTTTTATTTATGTGTTTATTTACTAGCTCGTTAAGCTGTGTTACTGATTTGTACTGAAGAGTGGAGGAAGTATATACTAAACATGATGCTTTTATGAATGGTAATGTGATGTTAGTTATCACGGAGTAGGAGCCACAATCCTTGGCCTTTACAGGTTGCTTTCAGAGCTTCCTTTGGCTGAATTGAGGCTTGCAGACAGACTCCTGTCTTAGATGTCCTTCTTGATCAGAGTTCCATGCAGAAGTTTAGAGAGATTCCGCCCATCTTTTGCTTATAGATTTCATCAAACCTGTCATTCTGAGCTACAGTAAAGTGGTTTTTCCAATCACCCACAGTTCCTGAAATACAAAGCCCAGACAAGAACATCAGTCTCTGATTGACAGACTTTGTGTCCCTGACTGGAGGGTGGAGGGACCACAATGGAGCTGTCATAACAGGAATCTAATTCCACATCACCTTACTTCTCCTGTCTGAAAAGGACCCCTATTTGTCTTTGGGAGGGGCACCAGCTTCTAAATTAAGTGGTTGATTAATTCAAGGTGATCTGGCTTACATATACTAGATAGTCATAGTTATAAAAATGAACAAATAGTAGACATATAATCATACCAGAGGAGCTTAAAATGTTATAATGGCCAAAGACCCTGGACATAATAAAATACATATTGTGATATTCCATCTATACATGATCTAAAAGCAAGCTAAATCAACCTATAGTGAAAAATGAGAACATTTTTCTCTGTAGGAAGTGACTGCAGGCAAAAGATATCACACGAAATTGCTCAAGGTGATGAAATTCATTGCTTCTTTGATTCAGATGCTAATTGAATAGTTTTATTGGTTTAGAAAATTTATTGAAGTGTAGAGTTAATTTCTGTGAATTGATTTTATGAAGAGTACATCTTTGGAATTCCTATGATTCTTGTGGAAATTATGCAATTTGATGAACAAAAATGTTCATTGTAGCACTGATCCTATAATGTAAACATAGTATTTATATTTTCTATAATTAGAGAAATGATTGGAAAAGTAATAGTATGTCTATAACACATGTACAAACATGTACAAACAGTGATGTTTGAGATCTGTGTTTCTTTCTCTGGAGAGATAGCTCTTATTCATTATATACAAAAGTGTATAATATAACCACAGTTTATATTGTAATTAACAGATTAATGTCATGGTATCTGTATTTGTGTTTTTATGGCCAAAGCAAGCAAAGAAACAAACGCAAGTGAATCCAAAGAAGAGTGGACATGGATGGGCTGGGAAAAAGCTACTTGTCAAATTCTCACCAGGGATTAATAAAGAAAAGAGATAGAACAGTTTGATTTGTTTCAGGGCCTGAACACTTGGTATACTGCAAGAGGAATGAAATGAATTAATTCATGTGCTAAAAGGAAGACAAAAGATGTTCTGGAGAAATGTGTAAACCTCAGTGCTGGTTGCACTGCTGTGGGAAAAAAATGCATGTGTCAATGAGACAGTGGGATGGGTTTCATTCTGTACCTAACATTTGGAAAGTGGGTTTACTGAGGATCTGTATGAAATCATCAAACTATTGAGTTTTAAAAAGTTATTGAGTATACTAACTTTAAAAAAAAGTTTTCCTCTTAAAAGTGAATCATGAGGGACAATCAGATTTTTTTTCTTTCAAAATCTAGGAAGTAATAAGGGCCTGGGTCTCAGTAATACATGCTGAAAGTCCTGAAAGTGTCATGAGTCATGATTTGCAGACAGAATCAAACTAGATGTCAGCTCTGATGAGTCTAACCGCAGGCAGGGATCCCAAGGAGGTGTGCACCAAGGGGAGTCTGTCTTAGTTATCTGTAAGACTTGCTTTGTAGAGCTTCTTGTACACTAGGAACAGATCTCTAGCTTTCTTAGAATCACAATATGTGGATTGGAGGGGGACTGCCTCAGAATTAGAGATAAATAAGCCCCACAGACCTTTTCTCATGAAAGGGGAAATGGACTGGTCCAGGACAGACTTGGGGACTGTAGAACGATTTGTCATAGGATTGTCTTTCATTTTCTCAAACGATGTCTCCAGGACTATTTTATCCACGACCTCTTCATCCAAATTCTTGCCCATGAACTGCATTACCTTCTGGATTTCACGCTTTGGGTCCTGTGAGTGAGGGTAGCATTGAGTTGGACTGGAAAAGAGTTTTCACACTATCACATTTTTCCAGACATCCCTGTCAGAACCACATTCCTAAAGCAGCTTCCCTGTCCCTGGAGCTGAAGCAGTGATTTACTTACCCTCTTCATATCTTCATAGAAGAGAAAGAGAATCTGGTATCTGTCTCGAATTTCCCACCATCCTTTCACATGGTCAAACCAAGATCCCCAACTTACTATGAAAAACAAGAATTGTTTTCATGGACACAAACCTTCCAAGTCAGGAAAGTTTGACTTTCCTTTTTCTTTCTTTCTTTCTTTTTTTCTTTTTTCTGGCTTCAGGTACATCAGAGAAGAAAAAATTCTGTATTAGATATTTCCAGGGTCACTGAGCTGCTCAATTCTGAGGTCACGTAGTTTCTATCAGTATTGGAGGTTTTGCTTTAATATGAGAATTAAAGTGGCTTCATGTTGATTATGCACAATCACTTGCACCCTCATATTATGACAGGGTCACACAGGCTGAGGAAAGTCTATAGGCCAGGAATCCCTGAATAAAGGCCTTTAAATAGGAGGCACAGGAAACTCTGGGGGATCAACTGTCAGGGGTTGTTCTCTCAGCTCAGCCTAATCGGGGTAAAACCACAGAGGGACAATGCATTTTTATTTACCTTTTCCATTGATGAAGGTTTCAAAATACTCATTCCAGGTGCCTGGATCGGGGAGCACCTGGCTCATCCTGTAGAAGTGGTAGTAGGAAACCATGCAGTCTTTGGCATTTCGAGCCACATAAAGGAACTTTGGAGAAGAAGAGAGGTGAGTTAAAGGAACATGAACATGAAAAGTTCTGAGTTCTCACTCTGGCTGAGTCCTCTTGGGGAATGCTCAACTCTCCTGCCCTGGCACCAAGACTCAGCCTAGAGCAATGTCACCAATTATGGTACTCCCAGCCCAGCCCTAACTCATTGAAATTTATCTCAGTTCTTGATTTCCCTTTTGTTAGCAGGGGCAAACTCTTCCTCTAGATACTCTGAATCAACTACAGAGCCACTGAGCCTTCCAGAAACCTCAGCCTGATTTCTGGGAAAGCAATCACTCCACCTAGTGTTTCGATGTGGAGCAGCACCATGGATCCTACTTGCTATGAGCACAAACTTTCTTCCATGATGGTCACTTTCAAAACTGTGTGTTTCTACACAGAATAAACAAATGCCATGTGCGTTTGAATAAGGACCCTTTTGGGAGACTTTTTCACCTTGCTAGAGATCTAACCCATGTTTCCTCCAAATCCAAATGCTTCTGCGCTCCAATGGAAAGAATTTTCTAAAGTTTCAGTTTATTTATTTATTTATTTATTTATTTATTTATTTATTTATTTATTTATTTATTTATTGATTCTTGCACTTTGTACTCAGGTTGTCTTTCACCTCAGTATTGACTGACGTTTTATGAATTTCTTCTTTCCTTTTCATGGATGTGGCTTCCAGTCACAACACAGGACTCTCACCTTTCCTCAGTCCTCATTCATCCCCTTTCCAAGTTCTTACATTTCTCTATCCAGATGCACACAGTCTGAGAGTTAGGCTACTTCTGGTTTTTAACATTCAGTGTTTCATATATAAATCATTAAATATGCATAATATTTATAATGTATATGATATATAATATATATGTGTATATACAATTATAAAACACCATTTCTTTATTTGATGATTTGACTCAAAGTCACACCTTCTTTCCTTATGTCATTTACGATACAATGATCTATTTTATACAGCATTAACATTTTTTTATTTTTGCATACAACAGGTTTGTCAGAAGTTTTTGGGGGCCAACTCTGACTCTTCTTTGGCAGACACCCTTATGAAGGTCTCTTCCCTTATGTATGTTGTGTGTATGTATGTATGTATGTATGTATGTATGTATGTATGTATGTTGCAATGTATGATCATGATCACAGTGGTAATCTGGGGGTCTGCGCTGAAATGACTCTTCAGAAAAGATCATGTGTATTTCTGTTGAGTATACTCTTGTTTTTGGTACTGGGGTCATCTTAGCTGACTTGTATGAGCTTGTAGTGTCCTGAACAGGGCAAAAAGCGGGAATTCATCTTTAAAACCTTTGAGGGGTGACAAAAGACTATCCAGAAACTACCCATGGTCTCCTTTACGACCCACAATGTACATTATATTGGTAAATTGCCTTCTGTTGTTTGAACTCACTGACAAGCTGTTTCCAGAGTTGGGTTACTCTACACACATTTCAACACCAAGCATGTAGTTCTAAGTGATCTCCAAGATCCCTTATCTGGGGAGAGACTATTCCACTAACTCTGTTACAAGGAGGGGAGAGAACAGTAAATTGCTTCTGTTACTGAGATAATCTGGAAGTTGAACTATTTCCTACAGGTGTAACTTTGTTTAGCCCACTGGGAAAGAGATGCTAGATCAGCTCTTGGAAACCTTAGCCATAGAGAGAAACCTCAGTGTGAAACTCCAGCTGATGCTTAAACTTCCTCAGTTTCTTGAAAATGGTGTGAGCACAGGATCTCCTGATGTTATCTCTTTCCTACCAGTCCTTTACTTGGAGGAATACTCTGCTCAGCCTGGGTATTTTATGAGTAAACTGACTGGCTATCCCAATGGAGATTCATCAGTAGTTTTTGCTAGATGTTTGTGAGTCCTCCCTTTGTAATATTATCTTTCTACTGTGATTTGTTCCTTGACCTGGAAGCCTTGCCCAGGGACACACTATGCTCTGCTTGGGAATCTCAGTGCTGGGAACACAAAGTATCAGATTCAAGAGGGCTTGTCCAGGCAATTTCTGCTTGAGGACCTGATTTGTTGTTTGTCTGTCTGTCTATCTCTCTAACTCCATCCTTTCATCTGCATGCTGCTTGCTATTTATTTTTCTTTGGCTTGTTTTATATACTTAATAACCTCACTCATTCAAAACTGAAAATATACCCATTGAAGACTATTCTCTGTACCACAGAGCTCAACTCCTCCACCTACATATACATGGAAGATGATGACCCATGATACCAAAGCTCTCTCCTCATTCTCTTATCTCCTTGTGTATGTTCTGTTTCAATCCCTGTGCAAACATTAAAGCTAATGTTGCTGAATTATCCAGGGGATCAAATACCACTGCACAGGTCCATGATAGTTATGCTTTTCTTAATTTTATTTCAGTTTTATTTTTTGTAACTTGGGGATTTCCTCAGCTTACTTGATCTCAGATAATATCAAGAGGTATTCCTCAGTGACTTCATGATAGCTGGTCCCAGTAATGCCAGGAATAGAATTGGCATTCCTCACCCACCTTTACAGACAATACACAGTCATTTGATTGTAGGAGCTCCAACAATATTTCTGCTATCTATAAATACTTTAGTCCTTTCAAAACAATCCTTAAAGCTTAAATTATGCGATGGTTTTATTTATATTGATGTGTTGCCTGCTTCTATGATCATGACCCATGTGCAAGCAGTACCCATCCAAACCAGAAGAGGGCATCATATGCCCTAGTACTGAAGTTTCAGACAGTTGTGAGCTAATATCTGAACCTCTGTCCTCTGGAAGAACAGTCAATGCTCTTAAGCACTGAGCCCATTTCTCTAGTCCATTTTTATCTTTCTTTCACTATTTCCATTTAAAAAAGAAAAAGATTATTCTTAGAAAAGCCATTGCCTCATCCTTGAATCTCAGCTCCACTCACTGCACGATTACTGTACCTTTGGCATACTCCTTGGTATACCCATGGTATACTCCTACCATGGTCCAACACCCTCAAAATGTCAGGAACACAATAGACAAGACATTGGGACACATGACATAATCCTAGAAAGAGTGAAAGCAGCTTGGAGGCTTCTGAGGCTCCATCCAAGCCTCCTCTGCAGCTCCACTGGGATTTACCCTTTGAACATCAGTCCTTTGCACTTGATCTGCTCAGTCTTCTTTGTGCTCCACTCCATAAGCCCTCCTATAGCCTACAGCCTATGGTTCCCATTCCCCACTCCCAGTCTGCTTCACTGAAGAACACATGATCCCCAGTACCTCAGTCTGCCCTCGGCCTTCACATCACATTTGAAAGCCTCTGGGGAACCACTTTACTAAATCTAGCATGGTATTTGACTTTACTGCACAGTATTAGGTCTCAGAGATACAGCATACTGCTAAGGAAGCTATACTCACTCAGGCTGTGAAGGCCAGAGGCTCTGGGCTCCGTGCTCCAGTCCCGATAGGAACTGCTACTGTCTTACCTTACAGTTGTTTGTCCAGAAAGACGGTGGCAGCAGCTGAGTGGGAAGATGGGTCCTTAATATCCTTGGAGCTGGCATCGCATTGGCTTTCTCCACACCTGTAACACAATTCAGGAGATGATTGCACAGTCTGCTCAGCACATGAGAACATCCACTCCAGGCTGCCCACTCTCTCCCTACTTATTCAATATAGTAATTGAAGTTCCAGCCAGAGCAATCAGACAACAAAAGGAGATCAAGGGGATACAGATCGGAAAAGAAGAGGTCAAAATATCACTATTTGCAGATGATATGATAGTTTATTTAAGTGATCCCAAAAGTTCCACCAGAGAACTACTAAAGCTAATAAACAACTTCAGCAAAGTGGCTGGCTATAAAATTAACTCAAATAAATCAGTAGCCTTCCTCTACACAAAAGAGAAACAAGCCGAGAAAGAAATTAGGGAAACGACACCCTTCATAATAGACCCAAATAATATAAGGTACCTCGGTGTGACTTTATCCAAGCCGGTAAAAGTTTTGTACAATAAGTACTTCAAGACACTGAAGAAAGAAATTGAAGAAGACCTCAGAAGATGGAAAGATCTCCCATGCTCATGGATTGGCAGGATTAATATTGTAAAAATGGCCATTTTACCAAAAGTGATCTACAGATTCAATGCAATCCCCATCAAAATACCAATCCAATTCTTCAAAGAGTTAGACAGAACAATATGCAAATTCATCTGGAATAACAAAAAACCCAGGATAGCTAAAACTATCCTCAACAATAAAAGGACTTCAGGGGGAATCACTGTCCCTGAACTCAAGCAGTATTACAGAGCAATAGTGATAAAAACTGCATGGTATTGGTACAGAGACAGACAGATAGAACAATGGAACAGAATTGAAGACCCAGAAATGAACCCACACACCTATGGGCACTTGATTTTTGACAAAGGAGCCAAAAACATCAAATGGAAAAAAGACAGCATTTTCAGCAAATGGTGCTGGTTCAACTAGAGGTCAAGTGTAGAAGAATGCAGATCGATCCATGCTTATCACCCTGTACAAAGCTTAAGTCCAAGTGGATCAAGGACCTCCACATCAAACCAGACACACTCAAACTAATAGAAGAAAAACTAGGGAAGCATCTGGAACACATAGGCACTGGAAAAAATTTCCTGAACAAAACACCAATGGCTTATGCTCTAAGATCAAGAATCGACAAATGGGATCTCATAAAACTGCAAAGCTTCTGTAAGGCAAAGGACACTGTGGATAGGACAAAACGGCAACCAACAGATTGGGAAAAGGTCTTTACCAATCCTACAACAGATAGAGGCCTTATATCCAAAATATACAAAGAACTCAAGAAGTTAGACCACAGGGAAACAAATAACCCTATTAAAAAATGGGATTCAGAGCTAAACAAAGAATTCACAGCTGAGGAATGCCGAATGGCTGAGAAACACCTAAAGAAATGTTCAACATCTTTAGTCATAAGGGAAATGCAAATCAAAACAACCCTGAGATTTCACCTCACACCAGTGAGAATGGCTAAGATCTAAAACTCAGGTGACAGCAGATGCTGGCGAGGATGTGGAGAAAGAGGAACACTCCTCCATTGTTGGGGGGAATGCGTACTGGTACAACCATTCTGGAAATCAGTCTGGAGGATCCTAAGAAAATTGGACATTGAACTGCCTGAAGATCCAGCTATACCTCTCTTGGGCATATACCCAAAAGATGCCGCCCCAACATATAAAAAAGACACGTACTCCACTGTGTTCATTGCAGCCTTATTTATAATAGTCAGAAGCTGGAAAGAACCCAGATGCCCTTCAACAGAGGAATGGATACAGAAAATGTGGTACATCTACACAATTGAATATTACTCAGCTATCAAAAACAACGAGTTTATGAAATTCGTAGGCAAATGGTTGGAACTGGAAAATATCATCCTGAGTGAGCTAACCCAATCACAGAAAGACATACATGGTATGCACTCATTGATAAGTGGCTATTAGCCCAAATGCTTGAATTACCCTAGATGCCTAGAACAAATGAAACTCAAGACGGATGATCAAAATGTGAATGCTTCACTCCTTCTTTAAAAGGGGAACAAGAATACCCTTGGCAGGGAAGAGAGAGGCAAAGATTAAAACAGAGACTGAAGGAACACCCATTCAGAGCCTGCCCCACATGTGGCCCATACATATACAGCCACCCAATTAGACAAGATGGATGAAGCACAGAAGTGCAGGCTGACAGGAGCCGGATGTAGATCGCTCCTGAGAGACACAGCCAGAAAAAAAAAAAAAAAAACAACAAAATTTAGATGCCCAAACTACCAGACCCAAGGATTACAGAAAGCCACTAATGACAACACATCCCACACCTGTGTAGCATGTTCAACTTCAATAGATGTGTCCCACACACATCACTGGATTTCTACATTCCTACCCTGGGATTATTCCTCCTCCTCCTCCTCCTCCTCCTCCTCCTCCTCCTCCTCCTCCTCCTCCTCCTCCTTTTGCTTCTGTATAGGAATTAGTCAGCCTGAGTTCATGAAACCCCCCAATTTCTCTGAGACCTATAAGAATGGACTTCCCACATTTTACCATGTTGCTTGGATTCTCATCAGTGCCCTTTCATGCTGCTGTCTATCTGTATGACCATGGGGTTAACAATTCTCCTACAAGACTTACATCTCTAAGGAAACTCCTCTTAGTGTCCCTCTCAACCCCCAAACCTGAAGTCTCTTATTGGAACCTCAAGGAATTCACTCTATCATTTTGACGATAATGACCTGGAAGCCAACAATAACCAAATTTGTCCTTTTGAGCCAGAGCTGATCAGAAACAGTGAGCAGACTCTTTCCACCTCCCTTCCTGTCATATCAAAAACATCTCTCTGGTTCTGTGCAGTGATGTTTCTTCTATTACATCCTTTCTGATACATGGTTTGTGATGTTTGCACTTCTATTTACAACTCTTGTAGGGACTTTCTCTGTGAATCTTTGAGATAAACTGGAGTAAGATGAAATAAAGATATTGCAGACTGTCCCTAAGGTCTTTCCTTTAATCTAGCAATCAGGCTCTTCAAATAATGGCAGTGGAGAGGTTAGAGAATTAGTCCTGCATTGCTTCAAAGATTGCATGAAATCATTCTGTTAGGCGGCACATTTGAATCTGGACTGTGATCCACAGAAAATGGTAAAGATTCTCTTATATGAATAATCTGAAAACCTGTCAAACAAGGAACAGAGATACTTTTAAAAAACTAGAATTGTGGCTGCCGCTGCAGAGAGCCCCTGGGCAGCACCCCACGAGCGAACCTGAGCCTCGGGACCACAGGTAAGACCAAATTTTCTGCTGCAAGAAAGCGGCCTGGTGAGCTTGGGACACACGGAAGCAGAATTTCTCTAGGACCGGGCACGTTCTGTGTTTACCGGAAGTCCCACACCCTCGGATCCCGGCCCGCAGCAGCTCTCTGCCCCCAGACCCGGTGAGAGAGAGACCCAACCGCCTGGACAGGTGGGCACTCCTGAGGCTGCAGAGCGGAAGAGAACACCAACACTGCTCACCCCTGCCCACATCCCTGGCCCAAGAGGAAACTGTATAAGGCCTCTGGGCTCCTGTGGGGGAGGGCCCAGGAGCGGCAGGACCCCTGCCTGAGACACTGCTGGAACCTGAAATAAACAGACCGGATAAACAGTTCTCTGCACCCAAATCCCATGGGAGGGAGAGCAAAACCTTCAGAGAGGCAGACAAGCCTGGGAAACCAGAAGAGACTGCTCCCTGCACACACATCTCGGACGCCAGAGGAAAAAGCCAAAGACCATCTGGAACCCTGGTGCACTGAAGCTCCCGGAAGAGGCGGCACAGGTCTTCCTGGTTGCTGCCGCTGCAGAGAGCCCCTGGGCAGCACCCCACGAGCGAACTTGAGCCTCAGGACCACAGGCAAGACCAAATTTTCTGTTGCAAGAAAGCTGCCTGGTGAACTCAAGACACAGGCCCACAGGAACAACTTAAGACCTGTAGAGAGGAAAAACTACACGCCCGAAAGCAGAACACTGTCCCCATAACTGACTGAAAGAGAGGAAAACAGGTCTACAGCACTCCTGACACACAGGCTTATAGGACAGTCTAGCCACTGTCAGAAATAGCAGAACAAAGTAACACTAGAGATAATCTGATGGCGAGAGGCAAGCGCAGGAACCCAAGCAACAGAAACCAAGACTACATGGCACCATCGGAGCCCAATTCTCCCATCAAAACAAACATGGAATTTCCAAACACACCAGAAAAGCAAGATCTAGTTTCAAAATCATTTTTGATCATGATGCTGGAGGACTTCAAGAAAGACATGAAGAACTCCCTTAGAGAACAAGTAGAAGCCTACAGAGAGGAATCGCAAAAATGCTCTGAAAGAATCGCAAAAATCCCTGAAAGAATTCCAGGAAAACATAAATAAACAAGTAGAAGTCCATAGAGAGGAGACACAAAAATCCCTGAAAGAATTCCAGGAAAACACAATCAAACACTTGAAGGAATTAAAAATGGAAATAGAAGCAATCAAGAAAGAACACATGGAAACAACCCTGGATATAGAGAACCAAAAGAAGAGACAAGGAGCTGTAGATAGAAGCCTCACCAACAGAATACAAGAGATGGAAGAGAGAATCTCAGGAGCAGAAGATTCCATAGAAATCATTGACTCAACTGTCAAAGATAATGTAAAGCGGAAAAAGCTACTGGTCCAAAACATACAGGAAATCCAGGACTCAATGAGAAGATCAAACCTAAGGATAATAGGTATAGAAGAGAGTGAAGACTCCCAGCTCAAAGGACCAGTAAATATCTTCAACAAAATCATAGAAGAAAACTTCCCTAACCTAAAAAAAGAGATACCCATAGGCATACAAGAAGCCTACAGAACTCCAAATAGATTGGACCAGAAAAGAAACAACTCCTGTCACATAATTGTCAAAACACCAAACGCACAAAATAAAGAAAGAATATTAAAAGCAGTAAGGGGAAAAGGTCAAGTAACATATAAAGGCAGACCTATCAGAATCACACCAGACTTTTCGCTAGAAACTATGAAAGCCAGAAGATCCTGAACAGATGTCATACAGACCCTAAGAGAACACAAATGCCAGCCCAGGTTACTGTATCCAGTAAAACTCTCAATTAACATAGATGGAGAAACCAAGATATTCCATGACAAAACCAAATTTACACAATATCTTTCTACAAATCCAGCACTACAAAGGATAATAAATGGTAAAGCCCAACATAAGGAGGCAAGCTATACCCTAGAAGAAGCAAGAAACTAATCGTCTTGGCAACAAAACAAAGAGAATGAAAGCACACAAACAACACCTCACATCCAAATATGAATATAAAGGGAAACAATAATCACTATTCCTTAATATCTCTCAATATCAATGGCCTCAACTCCCCAATATAAAGACATAGATTAACAAACTGGATACGCAACGAGGACCCTGCATTCTGCTGCCTACAGGAAACACACCTCAGAGACAAAGACAAACACTACCTCAGAGTGAAAGGCTGGAAAACAACTTTCCAAGCAAATGGTCGGAAGAAGCAAGCTGGAGTAGCCATTCTAATATCAAATAAAATCAATTTCCAACTAAAAGTCATCAAAAAAGATAAGGAAGGACACTTCATATTCATCAAAGGAAAAATCCACCAAGATGAACTCTCAATCCTACATATCTATGCCCCAAATACAAGGGCACCTACATACGTAAAAGAAACCTTACTAAAGCTCAAAACACACATTGCACCTCACACAATAATAGTGGGAGATTTCAACACCCCACTCTCATCAATGGACAGATCATGGAAACAGAAATTAAACAGTGATGTCGACAGACTAAGAGAAGTCATGAGCCAAATGGACTTAACGGATATTTATAGAACATTCTATCCTAAAGCAAAAGGATATACCTTCTTCTCAGCTCCTCATGGTACTTTCTCCAAAATTGACCATATAATTGGTCAAAAAACGGGCCTCAACAGGTACAGAAAGATAGAAATAATCCCATGCGTGCTATCGGACCACCACGGCCTAAAACTGGTCTTCAATAACAATAAGGGAAGAATGCCCACATATACGTGGAAATTGAACAATGCTCTACTCAATGATAACCTGGTCAAGGAAGAAATAAAGAAAGAAATTAAAAACTTTTTAGAATTTAATGAAAATGAAGGTACAACATACCCAAACTTATGGGACACAATGAAAGCTGTGCTAAGAGGAAAACTCATAGCGCTGAGTGCCTGCAGAAAGAAACAGAAAAGAGCATATGTCAGCAGCTTGACAGCACACCTAAAAGCTCTAGAACAAAAAGAAGCAAATACACCCAGGAGGAGTAGAAGGCAGGAAATAATCAAACTCAGAGCTGAAATCTACCAAGTAGAAACAAAAAGGACCATAGAAAGAATCAACAGAACCAAAAGTTGGTTCTTTGAGAAAATCAACAAGATAGATAAACCCTTAGCCAGACTAACGAGAGGACACAGAGAGTGCGTCAAAATTAAGAAAATCAGAAATGAAAAGGGAGACATAACTACAGATTCAGAGGAAATTCAAAAAATCATCAGATCTTACTATAAAAACCTATATTCAACAAAATTTGAAAATCTTCAGGAAATGGACAATTTCCTAGACAGATACCAGGTATCGAAGTTAAATCAGGAACAGATAAAACAGTTAAACAACCCCATAACTCCTAAGGAAATAGAAGCAGTCATTAAAGGTCTCCCAACCAAAAAGAGCCCAGGTCCAGACGGGTTTAGTGCAGAATTCTATCAAACCTTCATAGAAGTCCTCATACCAATATTATCCAAACTATTCCACAAAATTGAAACAGATGGAGCACTACCGAATTCCTTCTACGAAGCCACAATTACTCTTATACCTAAACCACACAAAGACACAACAAAGAAAGAAAACTTCAGACCAATATCCCTTATGAATATCGACGCAAAAATACTCAATAAAATTCTGGCAAACCGAATTCAAGAGCACATCAAAACAATCATCCACCATAATCAAGTAGGCTTCATCCCAGGCATGCAGGGATGGTTTAATATACGGAAAACCATCAACGTGATCCATTATATAAACAAACTGAAAGAACAGAACCACATGATCATTTCATTAGATGCTGAGAAAGCATTTGACAAAATTCAACACCCCTGGAAAGAATAGGAATTCAAGGCCCATACCTAAACATAGTAAAAGCCATATACAGCAAACCAGTTGCTAACATTAAACTAAATGGAGAGAAATTTGAAGCAATCCCACTAAAATCAGGGACTAGACAAGGCTGCCCACTCTCTCCCTACTTATTCAATATAGTTCTTGAAGTTCTAGCCAGAGCAATCAGACAACAAAAGGAGATCAAGGGGATAAAGATCGGAAAAGAAGAGGTCAAAATATCACTATTTGCAGATGACATGATAGTATATTTAAGTGATCCCAAAAGTTCCACCAGAGAACTACTAAAGCTGATAAACAACTTCAGCAAAGTGGCTGGGTATAAAATTAACTCAAATAAATCAGTTGCCTTCCTCTATACAAAAGAGAAACAAGCCGAGAAAGAAATTAGGGAAACGACACCCTTCATAATAGACCCAAATAATATAAAGTAACTCGGTGTGACTTTAACCAAGCAAGTAAAAGATCTGTACAATAAGAACTTCAAGACACTGAGGAAAGAAATTGAAGAAGACCTCAGAAGATGGAAAGATCTCCCATGCTCATGGATTGGCAGGATTAATATAGTAAAAATGGCCATTTTACCAAAAGCAATCTACAGATTCAATGCAATCCCCATCAAAATACCAATCCAATTCTTCAAAGAGTTAGACAGAACAATTTGAAAATTCATCTGGAATAACAAAAAACCCAGGATGGCTAAAGCTATCCTCAACAATAAAAGGACTTCAGGGGGAATCACTATCCCTGAACTCAAACAGTACTACAGAGCAATAGTGATAAAAACTGCATGGTATTGGTACAGAGACAGACAGATAGACCAATGGAATAGAATTGAAGACCCAGAAATGAATCCACACACCTATGGTCAATTGATTTTTGACAAAGGAGCCAAAACCATCCAATGGAAAAAAGATAGCATTTTCAGCAAATGGTGCTGATTCAACTGGAGGGCAACATGTAGAAGAATGCAGATCGATCCATGCTTATCACCCTGTACAAAGCTTAAGTCCAAGTGGATTAAGGACCTCCACATCAAACCAGACACACTCAAACTAATAGAAGAAAAACTAGGGAAGCATCTGGAACACATAGGCACTGGAAAAAATTTCCTGAACAAAACACCATTGGCTTATGCTCTAAGATCAAGAATCGACAAATGGGATCTCATAAAACTGCAAAGCTTCTGTAAGGCAAAGGACACTGTGGATAGGACAAAACGGCAACCAACAGATTGGGAAAAGATCTTTACCAATCCTACAACAGATAGAGGCCTTATATCCAAAATATACAAAGAACTCAAGAAGTTAGACCACAGGGAAACAAATAACCCTATTAAAAAATGGGGTTCAGAGCTAAACAAAGAATTCACAGCTGAGGAATGCCGAATGGCTGAGAAACACCTAAAGAAATGTTCAACATCTTTAGTCATAAGGGAAATGCAAATCAAAACAACCCTGAGATTTCATCTCACACCAGTGAGAATGGCTAAGATCAAAAACTCAGGTGACAGCAGATGCTGGCGAGGATGTGGAGAAAGAGGAACACTCCTTCATTGTTGGTGGGATTGCAGACTAGTACAACCATTCTGGAAATCAGTCTGGAGGTTCCTCAGAAAATTGGACATTGAACTGCCTGAGGATCCAGCTATACCTCTCTTGGGCATATACCCAAAAGATGCCTCTACATATAAAAGAGACACGTGCTCCACTATGTTCATCGCAGCCTTATTTATAATAGCCAGAAAATGGAAAGAACCCAGATGCCCTTCAACAGAGGAATGGATACAGAAAATGTGGTACATCTACACAATGGAATATTACTCAGCTATCAAAAACAACGACTTTATGAAATTCGTAGGCAAATGGTTGGAACTGGAAAATATCATCCTGAGTGAGCTAACCCAATCACAGAAAGACATACATGGTATGCACTCATTGATAAGTGGCTATTAGCCCAAATGCTTGAATTACCCTAGATCCCTAGAACAAACGAAACTCAAGACGGATGATCAAAATGTGAATGCTTCACTCCTTCTTTAAATGAGGAAAAAGAATACCCCTGGCAGGGAAGGGAGAGACAAAGATTAAAACAGAGACTGAAGGAACACCCATTCAGAGCCTGCCCCACATGTGGCCCATACATATACAGCCACCCAATTAGACAAGATGGATGAAGCAAAGAAGTGCAGACCGACAGGAGCCGGATGTAGATCGCTCCTGAGAGACACAGCCAGAATACAGCAAATACAGAGGCGAATGCCAGCAGCAAACCACTGAACTGAGAATAGGTCCCCTATTGAAGGAATCAGAGAAAGAACTGGAAGAGCTTGAAGGGGCTCGAGACCCCAAAAGTACAACAATGCCAAGCAACCAGAGCTTCCAGGGACTAAGCCACTACCTAAAGACTATACATGGACTGACCCTGGACTCTGACCTCATAGGTAGCAATGAATATCCTAGTAAGAGCACCAGTGGAAGGGGAAGCCCTGGGTCCTGCTAAGACTGAACCCCCAGTGTACTAGTCTGTGGGGGAGGGCGGCAATGGGGGGAGGGTTGGGAGGGGAACACCCATAAGGAAGGGGAGGAGGGAGGGGGATGTTTGCCCGGAAACCGGGAAAGGGAATAACACTCGAAATGTATATAAGAAATACTCAAGTTAATAAAAAAAAAAGAGAGAAAAACCAAAAAAAAAAACCTAGAATTGTGACTGATAATAAGTGGCATTTAACTATAAACATACAGCGGGAGGGCATGGTGTAAACTTACGTTCCACCTTACTTCTATGATATGAGGTCTGGAAGGTGACAAGGTATAATGCTTACTTTCCATTGTCAACTTGACTGGACTATGAACTGTATCTCTGGGTGTGTATATCCATAATGCGGTTTCCAGAAAGGTTCACCCACAGATTGGCAGCCCAATGGGAAATTAAACTAAATAGAAAAAAAGGTGAGCAAAACATTAGCATCTGTCTCTGCTTCTAACTATAGACTAATTGTGATGAGCTTCATGACAGATTCATAATGTGTCCTGAAATTTGAACATCAAGCTTAAAAGCCCTAAAATGCTGTAAGCAAAGCTTCACAGACAATTCTGGGGAAAATTTGGAAGAGCACAGTGCCAAAAGAGTAGAGAATGGAGGCCCACTCATGAGGTTGCAGAACTGCTCTATGGAGAGATGGGCTGGAGGTTATTATATTATATTTTGGTGAAGAGTCTGGCCACATATTGCTCTTGAACTAAGAACTTGAGTAAGGTTGATTTCACAACAATAAGGGATTATGTTTAGCAAGGAAATCTCAAGACTAGAAACTATGTATGAAAGAAATATGTTCAGTTAACGTCACGGGGAAAATAGCTTTTCAATTGAACAAAGTAATTGCCTCTTCGTGTATGTGTGTGTGTGTGTGTGTGTGTGTGTGTGTGTGTGTGTGCATATGTATGTATGTGCATGTGTATGTGTGTGTATTAATATGCCTGTGTATGTGTGTGCATGTGTGTATATGTGTGTGTGCATGCATGTGTTTGTGTTTCTGTTTGTGTGTATGTGTGTGTGTGCGTGTGTGTGTGTGTTTTGAATCAGAAGACACTGTCCAGAAACCACTTGGTTATGAAAGTAAAGTACTGAACGCAGATGGCTGTGAGCTGCTGATGAGTAGATTTCTGTTCCTTCCTCTATTCTGCAGTTACACATGACCAGAGCAAAGTTATAATGAGAACAAAAGGCAGAATTTTGCCTTCATATGCATCTATCTTCCTTGCTGATTCACATTTGGTAGAAATACAGAAAAGAAATGGATCTGGAAAGGGTGGCATATACATTTAACCCAACACTCAGGAGGCAGAAGCAGGAGAATCTCAGTGAGTTCAAAGCCGGACTAATATACAGCATGATGCTGTTCCAAATGGCAAATAGGGGGAGGGAGAGAGACAGGATAGGAAAGAAAAAGAGAAGATGAAGGGACAAGGACAGAGATTAGACAGAAGAGGAACATATATGGAATCAGGGTCTCTTACCTGAAGGCTGGGGTGGCTGAGCCCACTCAATAAAAGGGTGTCGGTGTTGAATGATGGTCCTCTGGCACTTCTCTACATCCCCATTCTGCTCAATCATGTCGACAATTTCTTGAATCCATGTTGTCCCTGGGAAGACCATAAAGATTGAGTTAGAAGATTATTCTTCAAACATACTAATGAACGGGTGTGGATGCAGATGTTGGCTTTACCTTCTGTTCTAACCAGGATCTTGTTAGCTATAGAAGAAATACTTTGGATCTCTGGGAAAGGTAAAAGAGTAGAGACAAATCTCACCTCTTCCCAAGAAAAATGAATGGTACAAGAGACTAAGCTTCAAGATCCCAGGGATAAGACATGTGAAGTAGCACCCATTGTGGGACAAAAAGAGCCAGCTTCTCATTGTAGGTAGTTCTAACTTAGGTGAGAAGTTCAGATAGCTCAGAGGATGAGGCTGGGGCTACTACTCTACCAGGTTACCTGATTTAGGGTAAGTACAGATGAGGAGGTCATCTGGCTTCGCCTTGAAGGTCTGAATCTGACTCCAGTTGTCGACAGTTGGAGCCTGCAGTGGGATCCCTGCGACCTCTTTCAGTTTTGTCTGTCTGCTCAATTCTGGGGCCAGGGCCATGATGTCTCAGGGAAGAAGGTTTAGTCCCTGTGAGAAAAGATCAGAATGGAATTCTTAAAGTACTGTGATAAAGCATACACAACATGAAAATGACTCTTAAGTATCATAAGTGGATGGCTAAGTGGCATTAATAATATTCCTGCTGTTCTTTGTCTACCATCACCTTGAATCTCCTGAAAACATTTTACTTTTCTAGATGGAAGCTAGGAGCCCACTGCTGCTAAATCTCAGTGCCTGGCTACCACTATTTTCCTTTTTATCTCCTTAAACTCTAGATGCTTTAGACTAAGTTCATTTTGTCCTCTTGTGAATAGCTAATTTATTTAGTTGAATATTCTTAAGGATCGGCTGTATTGTGGCATGTCATCAGATTTTCTTCCCAATTAATGCTAACTTTTATTGCATGCCTGCTTGTAGTGTGGTTTGTTTATCCATTTCTTTGTCCATGGGCACTTGGAGTGCCTCCTTTCAACTATTGTACAATAAAAAATGTACAAATATCTAAGCTTCTACATTCATATTTTTGGGTTCATAACTCAATGCAGATATGCCATATAGTATGTTCTCATTTTTGAGAAATTGTCATAGAACTTTCCTACAGTGGCTGTATCATTAAGAAGTCTACCAGTAGTATATAGTACTCTCTAATCACTGACATGTATCTCCCTTAAATCTCCATCCCAATAGATTTGTTTTGCTTTTCCTTCATGACTACTAATGAATATCTTCTCATGCACTTACAGTCTATTTTATGTCTTTTTTTCAGAAAGAGACACATTGTTCCACTGTTTATTGTTGGTTGCTATACCTAGAAACTTGCAAATATATGAATAGAAGGGATGAATGATCTTCTAGTACTCAAGAGTAAGTGGCTATTTGAGTTTCAAAGCACATCTATCACTGCTGCTCAGAGGGATAGCAAGGTAATGTTCAGTGACTGCTACAATAGTGAGCACCACTATTATATTTATTATAAGCAACTTGTTTTTAGTTCTTATATAATTTGAGGCCAAGAACATTAGAGGGAAAGAATATTTATGGAAAGTGTAACAGTGAATAATTGCTAGTAATTGTGTAAAGAAAACTACAATGGGTGAGAGAAACAAAGACTGTCCAGGCTGGCCAGACCAAATATCAGGATGACAGGTTCCCAGAGAAAGCTGAGTTCTCTGGAATGGATGCAGTGCTTTTAGAAAATGAAGACCCAGTTGTACTTGAAAACATTTCCAATATAAGCAGCAGCTACAGTTGTAGTATGGCAGAGAGGGTGTACTTCCCATAAAACTCTGAGATGTGATATAATCAGCTTCAGCAGAGGAAGATAAAGTATTGCCATCTCCCCTTTCTTTTCTTTTAAGGTAAGAGTAGATAGGGTCTCTACATATCCCAGGATTGCCCATTGCTCATTCTGTAGCCTTGAATGTACAATCCTCCTGCTCCAGTCTCCTTGGTTCTGAAGTGGCAAGTGTAAGCTCACTCACTTGGTTTGGAGCACTGACATTTCTAACATACCTTCTATGTTAGGTCCTTCCCTAAATTCCCCCTTCACTTTTAATCCACATCACAGGTTTAGCATAAGTAATATTCATTCCTCTAAACATAAGAAGGCTTACAAGATTCTAAATCAATGGTTTGATAAAGACCTCAGCTAGTATCTGTCTACTAATCTCATAAAACTTCTTTAAAAATTCCTTCTAAGTTACAAGTGTCCATGAAATTTAAGATGCCCATGCAATAAGTCCATATTCACAAAGAAAACTAATACAGAAATTGTTATTACTTAATGTATTTTTGTTCTTTTCTTTTTTTTTTCTTTGAGCCAATTGGTAAGATATAATTGCCCACCTAAACATACAAAGCCCAGTACCATCCATCCCTTAGGAACATTAATAACAATCTGTAAATACACAGAGTGAGATCTTTACATCAGCGTCCATTGTCCTGCCAGCGCTTCTCTCTCTCTCCCTCTCCTCTTCTCTTTCTGTTCCAGTCTCCTCCTCTTCCTTCAAACTTCTCTCCCACCCATCCTTCCTTCTCCTCCAATGACAGGCCTCCTTCTATCCTGTACCTACCCCTTACCTGTATTTTACAAATTCAATGGGGAGAAGTTTCTACTGAGTACATGACTAGACAGCTGTCCTTGGGGCAGTGGAGTTAGCATCAAAATACAGATAACTCCAGGGCAAACCACAACTTTCATCCCTTTTTGTCCAGTAAAAAAGCCTTTTCACTTATATATAAATTGAGTATAATTATTACCATTCTAAAATTTATAAAGCATATGATATACTCAACACACAGTCCATCACTTGTTTAGTTAAACAGAACATTTAGTTATCCATTCCAGCTTAAGAAAGGCTTAAAATCTATATTATATCTTGGCTAGCTTGTATAGTATAGATAACTATACAAAAAATATGTATTTTCAGAGTTAAACAGCCTGATAGGCTATGAGACTGTAATCAGTCTTCAACCCCACCAGAAATCTTGGAAGACCAAATACCTATTAAGATAGGAAGCCTAATATGGCCTCCAGAACTGAGAGGTTGTAGAGACAAATCTCTACTAGCACATTCCCCTGTTGGCAACATGAGAGCACAAGTCTGCAAGTCTACAGTGTCCTTTTCAAATGTAAATTGAGGTATTCAATATAACAGTTCCCAAACACATTCTCATTTTGAACTCCAATAGAACTTTGGTGGTGGATATGGGAGTTCTCTAAGTATACTGATGATGCAGTTCCCACTACCAGCTCATAGACAAAAGGGAATAGATTTCACGGCCTTTAGAAGCTGAGGATAAATTGGAGGCAGCATCCTCAGTCCTTTACCTGCACAACAGAACAGAAGGCTGATGTTCAGCAGATGAACTGAGGAGGGATGCTTTCCCCTAGCCTCTTGGTGTGCAAACCTTCATTTCACCCAGCCGCTGTAATTGCTCAAACTTCTGACCAAAAACAGTTAAAACAATCAGTAGGCTATGATGGCAAGCAATATGAGGGAAGCTAGCAGAAAGAGTGTGACTTTGAGGCCAGTCTAGGTTACAGTAAGACTGTTTCAAAGCATTAAACCTGTGAGTCTGGAATGCCATGCAACCAAGGGAGCCAATCCAGAGCAAGAGTAAGGTTGATGTGTCGAAGCCTTGAAAATCTCATCCTGATACCAGCAGGAGTAGGACTGTTTTCCTCCTTGCTCTGGGTGTGCATGCCCTGTGCACATAAACCCTATGATCCCCATTTTTGCCACCCTTGAGGTAGTCATGGCAAAATTACAGATTATCCTTCCTCTTTCCCTGTAAGGATATGTTCAGGAATCAAATAGTCCTCCACAGGTAAAGGAACATTCCAAACATATGAACACCAGCCCGTAATATACCCTCAGTATGAAAACTCCTACCTACTCACCAAGGTATATATAGCCCTTAATAAGCCCAATAAGAGAGAGCTATT
The DNA here is from genome assembly GCF_021556685.1 of Rattus norvegicus. Lineage (NCBI taxonomy): Eukaryota > Metazoa > Chordata > Mammalia > Rodentia > Muridae > Rattus > Rattus norvegicus. The sequence goes on from NC_141542.1 coordinate 14,617,930, forward strand.
TCACTGAAAACCATCACTAAAGAAGGCTATTTATCCCTTTGCATTCACTCCAACTGACACCCTGTGAAATCCACCTACCAGAATAAACTTTGTTCTTTTCAGTCCTGCTCAGTGCACAATGGTACCTGGATACTTCAAGGGCAGAAGCAGACCTAGGCTGGCACAAAACAAAATAAGAATAAAGGAAAAAGTTTGAGTTAATTAATTCATCCTTTGTTTTCCTAAACAAAATTGCAAGTATACCTCTGCCTCTGCCTCTGCCTCTGCCTCTGCCTCTGCCTCTGCCTCTGCCTCTGCCTCTGCCTCTGCCTCTGCCTCTGCCTCCAAAATGCTGCGATTCCAGATATATACTACCACGTCTTGTTGCATCATTTTAAATTGTTCAATTTGTGAGCAACAGCAAACTATTTGCATAAACTAATAATGCAATATCATTGGTGAATATGATGGACTGAACTGTGTGCCTCCACATTCACATGTTGAGCTCTAGTCTTCTTACTTTAAAATGTGACAGTTTGAGACAGGGCCCTGAAGATGTCATTAAGTTGAGATGAGGCTCCAATTCTATCATACTAGGGTTCTTCTTAGAAGAGATTTAGACATACAGAGAAATACCAAGGGATGTACACAGGGAACAACATGTGTGGACATAGTAAAAGAAGGCCCCCTGCAAGCAGAGGAAAAGGCCTTGAGAAACCATACTGACAGACACCTTGATCTGGAACTTTTTTGTAGGAATTTTTTTTAAAACTGAGCAGAATAGCATGATCAGTTAAAGCTCAGAGACCTGCTGTTTCATTGAACATTGGAAAATAAAGAAAATTATGCATTTCTCTTAGTGTTTCTTTGTTACTTGACCAAACAAGTAACTGAATTTAAATAAGTTTAAGATTATGACCTGGAGGTAAGGACTGAAAATCTTCAGTTGACAGAGACCAGCTCATTAATAGAGTCTGTGTGGTATAAAGGTAGATTTGAGGGCTGAGTGAGGCCATGGAAGTATGTACAGTGAGTCAGGTGGGGGCTGATGTGTAGTTCTGTAGTAAAGGTTTGCCCAGTGTGCACCATGCCCAGCTTGACAATGTTGGGGACGAATAGAGGTTTCTGAATGCCTTATCTTACAGTGATACAAAAGCCACAGACACCCAGCTGCAATCAGATTCTCAAGTTTGAATGTGTTCCCAGAATTGGAGTTGATGTGTGCACAAACCTCACTTCTGCTGCTGAGCAGAAGCAGAGATCACAGGGGAAGAACTGAAAGCAGCTTCCTGTGCTACTGAGCACCAGTGCCTCGCAGACTGGGTACATCAAATACTGAGAATGACACTTTCTACTTCTGATAACCTCATAGAAGGTCAAGGAGCACACAGGTAGAAATATACCTGCCATCTGACAGCCCACAGCATGCAGGCTAGAAGAGAAAAAGAGTGCTTCCTTGGGCTTCTACTTATAGGTGGTCTCAGCTGTGGTCACTGCTATTTTTAGAGTAAGGCAGATAGACACACAGACTTTCCCAGGCAGGCTCCTTTTCGTCCTCTGAGGCCAGGTCCCTGTGGCCTCCTTTGTGAAACAATCTCTAGTCTTTTCCATAGAGTTAACCTTTCATCTTGTTTTCTGAGACAGGTCCTCACACTGTCCTCCAGACACGATTTGAAATCATAACTGTCCTCCACCCTCAGCTGCAAGAGGATCTAAATTTACATGAGAACTTCCCAGATCTTATGCCACAGTGCTATGGTTACTTGCTTATATAAGTAACTTCCCTAAGCAGGAGACCTGGTCCAGTTCCTTTTATAGGCCTAGCTTGAATGGTGTCCACAGACTTAGACGAAAGAGGGTCCAGTGTGGTGAAGAAAGAGTCATAGCCAGAGCAGTGTAGATGGCTGACAGGTGGGGAGTCTTTGTGAGGGAAAAGTACAGTATGCACAAAGAGATGGTATTGTGGAAAGGTGTCTGCATGAATTTCTAAGTTGAACACAGCCAATGTTAGCTTCAGTTTTTTATTATTATTATTTTTCTTAGGTTTCTTAAGACTTAGGATCTTTCTGACTTGAGTTACACCACTTACACATTAGCACCTGTATGTCTGAGAACCAAGAACATACACCAACAAGTTATGCCAAATGTTTCAGATAAGCTGTGTTCTTACCTTCAAACTCTAGTTGTCAGCAATCTAAAAGCTGGACTGCCCAGTGTTCGGTAAGTACAAAGGTACATTTAGAGGAAGGAAGAAAGTATTTCTGGTATATGGCAAGCACAGAGGCTCAAATTCTACTATGCCAAATGTACCCAACCTTTAGCAATCAATCTCAAATGCTCTGCAATCAACGAGATCAGCTAGAGCTTCAATCAACAGAGTCACGACTACAAGAAACAAACTTTGGCATCTGGCCAATGAGGAAGTAAGTCTCACTGTTTAGGGATCACTGTTCTATAAATCTCCACTACCTTAAGTACTTTCAGACTCAAGGCTGTTTAGAGACATGCACAGAGGCAAACACACTGCTCCTCCCTCTCTAAGACCACCTGGTTCCCTACTATGTGCAGGCCCTGGCTTTGTTGCAGAGTCCCCATGCTATGTGGTCTTCTTCCTCTCCAGTCTGATAGAGTTTAAAGTGGGAAAAACAAGAGTATTGCCATGCTTATGTTCAAAAAGAAAAATAACTCAAAAGCTGACACATTCAGCCTTTTGCTCAAAGCACCCTGTGCCTAGATGAGTGCAGCCCTTATAAAGTTACTCAAACCTGGCACATGAGGCTTACATCCATGACCTCATTTACCTTTTAAGACTCATGATGCTAAGGTGTGCCAAACTAAAAAATTATTAACCACCAGGATTCACAAAGTAAACTAATTCCCAATCTCCCCTTGACTGTGATTAAAAAGAAGCTTAAAACCTGAGTGAGTTTAAAAAGATATTTCAGAACACGAGTCTAAAGAATCTTTGTTTTTCTTCTACCACAAGAGCTAGTCTTAGTTACTTGGGTCCTGTTCTGTTGGCAAGTAAACAGACTTGGGTTCAGTAATGGAGAAACTAAAATACTGGCTGCATGGTCTCAGGTATCCAGTGGAACCTTCTTAGAGATTTCTTTTCTATATCTATAAAATGTGAGTCATGCTAACTACCTCCAATCAGTACTGTTAGATTAAAAACATGGAACCAGGGCTCTGAGGTTAGAGTGGGTGGGTAAGAGAGGGAGCATGCTCATAGAAGCAGGGGGAGGAGGTATGGGAGAGAGGGAAAGGGGATAACCTTTGGAATGTAAATATATAAAATATCCAAGAAAAATAAAATTTAAAAAGAAATAAAGAGAGAGAAAGACAGACCCAGCACAGACTAAGTAGTTACAAATGCTGGCTTTTTCCCTCTCTTTCCAGAATATATTCATTGATGCACACATATGAAGAATGACAGAACAAAAGTTTAGACGAAGAAACTATGTATATATTTATTTATACTCACATCATCCCATGCTATATATATATATATATATATATATATATATATATATATATATTTGCATGAAGAAGGCAAATTAAATTCCTTGATGTTGTTCTTGGCAACCTCAGATCAAACTGAGCTTACTAGATCTCTTCTGGCAACTTCCAAACTTGCTTTAGCCATGAAATTAAAGCTTAACTCATCTTTTGATACTGTAATTCCTCCATGGCTGATATGTCTTCTACCACCTCCTTTCTAAAGAGGTTTTGTTTGTTGACTCGCAAGTCACAATTGCCCTGTAGCAGAAGACCCTGTGTCCTAGTATCTGTGTGGAGATATCCTACGTTGCATGCTACTATTTTCACACTCAAAGTGTCACTCTAGACTCTTTATCCCATATAAGAGTGATATTGCTAATTGAACAGCTATGTATTGAGGGTGAATGCAAAAGAGATAAATCAATAGGTTCTAATAACCTGGCATATGTATTTAGTGAGCATTGATTACAACTGATTCCTTCATGGTCACAGTGATGAACTAAAGTGACACTCACCCCTCCAACAGCTCTATTTGCTTCCTCTACCACACAACAAACTGTGGGCCACCAACCAGACGCCAATAAATGAGAAAACAGAAATGGTATACAGCTTGCCACAGTTGAAACAGGCAGCTAGAAGCCAGGGGAAAAGATGGTAAAAATCCTCAAATATTCAGTCACTCCTGACAGCCCATTGTTTGAGTAAAGGAGCCTCTAGAAAAGAAAATCTGTAAATATTTATAACCATAAATGCACTAAACACAAATTCATAAAACAAATACTGTCTATTAGATCTAAATCCACAGATTAACCACCACAATGACATTTGATGACTTTAGTATCCCATTGTCAAAAACTGAGAGGTTGTCCAGACACAAACTAAACAGAGAAACACTGGAACTGAATGAAATCGCAACACAAAAGGACAAAATATATCTTATAGCACATCTACCTGAACATTAAAATTATACTTTCTCCTCAACGAGACAAAGAAATCTCTCTAATATTCACAGTATATTAGAACAAAAAGCGACTTTCAACAAACACAGGAAAATTGAAATAACTTCCTGCATTCTATCTGAACACAATGAAATATTACAGCTTTGAATGCTTAATGAAAATCTAATTGAGAGATCAAAAAATCAATAACTTAATGATACATCCAAAAGCCTTGAACAAACCAAACCCCAAACCAGTAGATGAAAAGAGGTCAAAAGTTAATGAAATGGAAGTTAAAAAAAAGTTTACAAAGAATCCATTAAATTAAAAGTTTCATCTGAAAATATTTTGGCAAACTCTATGTTAATCTAAGCAAAGTAAAAAGAACTCACATGTAGAAAGCCCTGAATGAAAGCCTAAGTGCATGTGTGTTTTTACAGACCCAAATAATAAAATGAGAAATGAAAAAGGAAATATTATAACATATAAATGAAATTAAGAAAAGTATAAGAACATATTTTAAGTCTCTTTTCCACTAATCTAAAATACCTGAAAGAAACAGATGAATTTTTAGGAACACTTGACATATCAAAATTAAACCAATAAAAAACAAATGAGCTAAAGAGATCCATAACTTAGTAATGAGACTGGAGAAATAATAAAAATAAAACATGTCCCAAATAACCAGTGCCAAAGATCAGATGGACTCACTGCAGAATTTTAGCACAAGTTCAGAGAAGAATTATCCACTTGCTCACAAAATAGAAAAAGAGTGTATGAGCCAGCAGATATAGAGGACAGCTATAAAATGCTGACTTCTGGAAATGACACAGCTGGTGCAAGAATCAAGTAACTCAGAGCAGATGTGGTTACCGGTATAACACCTGTACAAGATCATCAAGCCAGTTAATTACCCTGTAGTAGATAGTCCTGTGTCCTGGTGTCTCTGCATACACTGCATGCAACTATTTCACACTTGAAATGGCTTACAAGAATTGGTAAATCCAATCACAGGACCCATGCCCTCTTCTGGCTTCTGTGGACACAGGTAAAGCCCTCAAACATAAAAGAAAATTACTCTAAACAACTTCTTTTAAAGAAAAATAACATTTTTCTTGTTAGCCAACATCATTTGAAATTTGCCCTTGTCAATTGAAGAGCCAACAATCCTATTCATCTTTCAAAATGTGTAATCTATTTTCTTACATTTTTGGTTGTTAGCCTAGCCTTTAATGGCTGAGCCATCTCTTCAGCCTAACAGTATATTTTCTATTCAGTGTTTAATGGCATTTCATTTAAAGGACTAAGTAAAGTCGGTGCTATATGCTATCTTTATTACTTACAGTTAGTGTTTAAGCACAAGCAGTATGTGTCTCTAAGGATACTAAGCAGAACAGATGCACGTCTTGCTTTTCTAACAGTCTCTTCCAAAGGTCCTCCTTCAGATTAGTGAATTCCCTGATCCAAGGTTAACTGGCAGCACAGGAATCCACACACTTTGACCCCATCCTGGAGGCACCAGAACATCTTGGCATGAATGCTGTGGCTTTCTTCAGGAAATCACCCCTCAGTGTTGCCATATTGTATTATGATTAATAAGTTTACTTTTGATAGTATTTTCCACATATATGTTTGAAATCAGGGTTGGACTTTTGTCCTCTAGAGGAAAGAGCATGCAGGCTGAATTAATTCTCAATGTGGGAGGAAAGTGACAGAAACATTCTTCTTGAGGGCCTCTGTTCAAGGGAGGGAGAACAGTGCACTACACTTATGTCTTTTCAGACTTTAGGGGGCTATTGGTGATGTCTAGTAGCTTCTGGCAACATGTTCTAGTTAGAAAGCCAAAAGGTTCTATGAACAGGTAATAGGAGGCTTTGAATTCTATAAAAAGATGGAAAGAAATACTGATATTGTTCTAGTAATTAGTGATGATGGCCATTTATTCATTAAATATTGGTTGATTACTAGGAACTGTATCAGACATGGAGGAGTGTGCAAAGAAAGAAGTGTTAAAAATCTTACGATTTTTAAAACTTGACACTGCATGTGTTGTTACCGCTCTCAAAATCTTAAGAGAAATGGCCCAAAACTCCTGGGTTGAGTATATAGTCCTATCTCCTGCTTCTGTAAAAGACAGTGGAATTCTGGAGACAGGTAAGATAAAAGAATGTGCAATAGGACAATGTGCTCCCTTGGTTCTGTCCATTCAGATGCACTTACTGGCTGGTAAACATGGTTATCCTGAAAACCTTCAGTGGTGGCACCCTCTACATAGCAGGGTCTTAGTTTGATTTCTCTTCCTATTACAAAATAGCCTAGACTAGGTAATTTATCATGAAATGAAGAATAGAGAACCTTGTGACCTCTGAGGCAGAGGTATCACACAGTGAAGAGCAGGAAACATTCTAGTTCTTGCTTTATGTATTCTCATCCAATCCTATTTACTTTTCAAGGACCCTTCTAAATAGCATTCATGCATGAATGTGGGATGATTGTTTCTAGCACATGGTTTTTGTGGTACACTTTAAACTTAACATTAAAGACCAGATGTATATATTGGGCAGCATCATATGATAAATATGTTATGATTTACTGATCGATCATATGGTAACTTTGCAAGTATGCAGTTGTCTATTTACTGTGAAATCAGTTACAACACACTAAGTAGATAGGCATGACTGTATTCAAATGTTGATTTCTCTGCTCCCGTAACTTCTTGTAATCCAGACATGGCATTGTAATGCTTATTCCAATATCTCCTGTCTCGCTGATATATACTTATTTCTCCCCATTTATTCTCTGATTTGTCAATGAAAACTGATCAGCCAATGACTGAGCAGGGGAGAGAACAGAGGTGGACTTCCGATTCCAGTGAGTGGAGAGGAGTAAAGAAAGGGGTCAAAGAAAAGTCAACACAAAGAGAGAGTCCGAGTGATACCTGGAAAAGTGCCCAGAGCAGAGAGAGCCAAATCAATACTAAAATGCAAGTATCTTGGGAATCTTCCCTGAGAGGTAGTCAGATTAGCTTAGAGGGTTAGATAGACTAATAACTACTCAGATATTGTTCTGTAAAGCTTATCAAATAAATCTTATAGTCTCTGTCTCATGTACTTGGAAGATAACCAAGATAAACAAGAAAATGTTAATTATAAAATTGCACTAACAAGATGAGATGTCAGATGTTATTTCAATTTTCCTATGTTCATGAAGACTTACTTTTTCTCCTAATACTGTGTTTAGTTTTGGATAAAATGTCATTAACTGCCAAAATAAAATTTAGTGTTTAATGATTGGGTAAAACATTGTAAGAGTCCCATTAGCTCCATTCAATGTATGATGTAATTAACTCCAGAGTTTTTCTGTTTAGCTTTTGTCAGGGTGGCCTGCTTATTGGTTAGAAGTAGGTCCTGAAGTCACTATGCCTGTGTGATGCTCGACATATAATTTTGGATAGAGTAGTGTTTGTAGTATGAAAGGGGGTGCCCTTACATTTGGTACAGAAATGTTTAAAACTGTAACATCCTGTTGGTAGTTTTTTCCTTTAATGAGTATGTAGCTTCCTCCCTTATATCTTCTAATTAGTTTTTGTTGGAAGTATATTTGTCAGATATCAAATAGTTAGCCTGCTTGCTTCTTGTCCTCATTCCCTTGAGTACATTTCTCTATTCTTTAACTCTAAGATGGTAACTGTCCTTGATGGAGAAGTGTGCTTCTTCCAGGGAGCAGGATCCAGCTTTTCAATCCAATCTCTTATTCTGTATCTTTTTATTAAGAAATTAAAAATATTAACAGTTATTATTGAGTATTTATGAATTCCTGTTGTTTTTGTGTTCCTGACTCACTTTTTAATCATCTTTTGCCTACCTATTTTGGGATTATTTACTCATTGTGTCTTCTTTTGGTCTATAACTAGTGCCGTGTGTAGAAATGAATTGGTGGACAGAAATTGTTGATATTTCTCCTTACTGTGAAATATTTTTTCTTTAATCTTTCATTATGTTTGATAGTTTTACTAGGTAGTCTGGGCTGACATCTGATTTTCTTAGAGCATGCAGACTATCTATCCAGGTCATTCTGACTTTCTGCATGTCTGCACAAAAACTCTTGGAAAGATTTCATATTAATAAGCAAATGATACACATGAACACTTTAGAAAAACAAGCAGAAGCAATACCCCAAAAGTACAGACAGAAAGAAATAGTCAAACACAGAGATCAAACTAATAAGATAGAAATAAACAAAAAAAGCAATACACTAAAACTCAGTGAAATTAAGAACTATTTCATTTAAAAAATCAACAGTCCTGACAGACTTTTAGACAAATTAGCCAGAAAAGAAAGAGAATCAAAATTAGGAAAATTAGAGATGTGAAAGAGAGCCATTACAACAGACACTGAGGAAATTCAGAGAATCATAAAGATATAGTTTAAAAATCTTTATTACACTAAACTGGAAAACATAAAAAAATGCGTGAATTTCTCTTTTTTTTCATTTCATGTATATATATATTTTCATCTTTATTAACATGGGTAATTTACAGTTCAACTGTTATTCCCTTTCCCGGTTTATGAGCCAACATCCCCCAACCCCTCGCCCTCACCTTCTTTATGGTTGTTCCCCTCCCCATCCTCCCCAATTACCGCAATCCCCCCTACCATCCAGTTCACTGGAGGTTCAATCTTGGCAGGAACAGGAGCTTCCCCTTCCACTGGTGCTCTTACTAGGCTATTCATTTCTACCTATGAGGTTGGAGCCCAAGGTCAGTCCATGAATAGTCTTTGGGTAGTGACTTAGTCCCTGTAAGCTCTGGTTGGTTGGCATTGTTTTTCATATGGGGTCTCAAGCACCTTCAAGCTCTTTCAGTCCTTTCTACGATTCCTTCAACGGTGGTCCCGTTCTCAGTTCAGTGGTTTAAGATGGCATTTGCCTATGTATTTGGTGTATTCTGGCTGTCTCTCGGGAGAGATCTACATCCAGTTCCTGTCCGCCTACACTTCTTTGCTTCATCCATCTTATCTAGTTTCGGGGCTGTATATGTATAGGCCACATGTAGGGTAGGCTCTGAACGGATGTTCCTTCTGCGTCTGTTCTAAACTTTGCCTCTCTATTCCATGCCAAGGGTATTCTTGTTCCTCTTTTAAAGAAAGAGTGAAGAATTCTGATTTTGGTCATCCTTCTTGAGATTCATGTGTTCTGTGCATCTAGGGTAATTCGAGCATTTGGGCTAATATCCACTTATCAATGAGTGCATACCATGTGTGTTTTTCTGTTGGCGAGAATGTGGATAAAGAGGAACACTCCTCCATTGTTGGTGGGATTGCAGACTAGTACAACCATTCTGGAAATCAGTCTGGAGGTTCCTCAGAAAATTGGACATTGAATGCCTGAGGATCCAGCTATATCTCTCTTGGGCATATATCCAAAAGATGCCCCAACATATAAAAAAGACACGTGCTCCACTATGTTCATAGCAGCCTTATTTATAATAGCCAGAAGTTGGAAAGAACCCAGATGCCCTTCAACAGAGGAATGGATACAGAAAATGGGGTTCTACTACACAATGGAATATTACCCAGCTATCAAAAACAATGACTTTATGAAATTCGTAGGCAAATGGTTGGAATTGGAAAATATCATCCTGAGTGAGCTAACCCAATCAGAGAAAAACACACATGGTATGCACTCATTGATAAATGGCCCATACGTATACAGCCACCCAATTAGACAAGATGGAGGAAGCAAAGAAGTGCAGGCAGACAGGAGCCAGATGTAGATCTCTCCTGAGAGACACAGCCAGAATACAGCAAATACAGAGGCGAATGCCAGCAGCAAACCACTGAACTGAGAACAGGACCCCCGTTGAAGAAATCAGAGAAAGAACTGGAAAGCTTGAAAGCCCTGGGTCCTGCTAAGACTGAACCCCCAGTGAACTTGATTGTTCGGGGGAGGGTGGCAATTGGGGGAGGATGAGGGAGGGGGAGCGGCTAGCGGGATGTTGGCCCGTAAACCAGGAAGGGAATAACACTCGAAATGTAAATAAGAAATACTCAAGTTAATAAATAAATAAAAAAAAGTTGGAATCTGAATGTCTTCATCCCATCCACCCCATATATTGTTTGACACCATGCAAAAGGTCAACAGAACAACACAGATAATGCACATTTTTATTTAGTAACAGTTCATGCTTATATATTATGGATTACAAATAATTTAACTTAACATTATCCTAAAATGCAAATATCCTTCACTCTTATATCTACATAAATTTCTTAGTAAATCACTACAACAGAAACAGATTTTTGGTCAGTCATGTGATTCCTAAGCACTTGGTTACCAGTATACTATGGAAAATTACCACTCTCCTTGTGTTAGCTGAGATCTTGGGATCTGGGGAGAGGTACCACCAGATTGTAGTTTTATTTGAAAGTACTACCTCAGGCAATTACAAGAAGTTGGGCAGGATTCTAGAAGGGTCAAGCTTCCTAGCCAATTTGGTGTGTGGTCTATTATCCTGAGGTGGTGTTGTTTCAGGGTTCCACCAGTGTGCCCAGGGCAGGGATGGCAGAAATGGCTGTTCAGGGTACTCGGAGTGGGTGTGGTCCTGTGAAAGGCATGGGGCTGCAGGCCTGAATATGACTGTGCCCTAAGCTGAGCAGTGAGTTGAGTAAAGTTGAGTTTCTAGACCTCTGACCACTTCTGACCGTGTGGAAGTCCCATGCTGCTGTCCAGTGTTGCTGAGCCTTGGATCCTTCTAGAAATTTTTCTCCAATTGCTGTGGAGCTTAGGAAGGTGTATACCTTGTTTGAACACACTCCAAGGCCTGATATGTGTTCCATAAAGCCTGAAACTGGCAGCGCTGGCAGGAACATTGATGAAGAAATCCCAGAGGGAGCCTTCACTCAGACAGACTGATGGACAAATACTAGGATTGTGGTAGAGTGCGATATGGCTTTTCCTTTAGAATTTATTGTTGATATATTCTGCATGTGATGTTTTCAGCATGTTTGTTGTGTTGATGTATAGATAATTCTACCTGCTCCTGTCCATTAAGAAACCCAGCACCATCAGTAGCTACAGAAGGACAGTATACTCTTGCTTCTTCATTGTTCTTTCCCCTGTAAACCAATGATAAGCCCCTCAAGACACAACAATCCCTCTGGTACTGGAAAGCTTTGGTAAAGGATAAGAAGTCCAGGGAAATGTCCTTTATGGTTGTTTTGTTCCATTGACAGTTCCTATTGTGCAGTGTCTAAGCTGTCCTCCGGCTCATTATTAAGGTTAAGGTCATTTTGAACTCTCGATCCTTCTTCCTCTGCAACTTATGTCTTGACAAGGCAGGCTTGCCCAAACCACATCTGGACAATGTGCTGATTTGTTTTATGCTTTGAATGTTTGTTTGTGACAGATACCTTTGTTGTTTCTGTTCTTTGTTGAATGTGGTATTTATGAAAGGCTGGCTTCAGAGACTGGAATAGAAAGGATACCATCAACTTCTATCCTCTGACAGGAATTAGAGAGCAGGACCTGTAGCTCAGTGGTAGAGTATTTGACACAGGATGTCCTAGGTTCAATCCCCAACTCTGCCAAAATGGAAAGGAGGATAGAGGACTATCACAGTTTCTTTTCTAAATGTTTAGAAGAATTTACTATTCATCCTTTATAGTATTCAAAGCCAGACATCTTATTATTCTGGAGGTAGAGGAAAGTGAATGTCCATGAGTTTTAGAGCATCCTGTTATAAGGGTGCAATTATAAGGGTAAACCGGCTCACAAGGTAAAGGGGCTTGACATGCACCTTCATGGTCTGAGTTCAATCCTCAGGAATTCACATGGTTGGAAGAGAGACCTGCTTCCCACAAATTATCCTCTGACCTCCACAGGCACATAGTAGCAAATGCAGTGTGGTGTGTGTGTATGTATATGTGTGTATGTGTGTGAGAGTGAGTGAGTGATTTTTTAAATAACAAAGTCAAGGAGGCTTACACTTGAAGAATGGCACCCAAGGTTGACATTTCTTGCTTTCACATTTATACACTTGTGAAAAATCTTCATAAACATTAATAGGCACCACTCCACATACATACATATGATGTATACAAGAAAGTAACATCTCAAAGCACTGCTTTACATCAGTACTGGAATTCAGGTCACTTGAGCACAGTGTAACATTTCAACAAAGTACAGCTATGCCTTTTTCCAGTTGACCATTAACATGAATTCCTGAGAATGTCTGTGACTGAAATCCACAGGTTAAATAAAAAGTCATGAGTTAATTCATTTCTCTAAGAGCAAAGAAACCCTTGCAAGAAATAACACAAAGAAACTGCAGGAAGTGACAGTTCAAACAGTGTAAATATTTATATATTTTCGGTTCCAGAGAGAAGTTCTATAGGAAACTTGGATATGTCAAATTATAAAGACACAATTTATAAGGGGTAATACGTAGCTAATGTTGTTAATTACAAAGAAGTCACATAAAAGATAGAAAAAAGACAAATAACCCAAGAGGAAAATGTGAATTCTTGTGGTCAAGGCCTTTACAGACATTGAATCTTTTAGTTACCTTTAAGGGAGGTCCTGCTGCTGAATGTCAGGCAGTGAGGGTTGGCAGAAGGGACTGGAAACAATCGCGAGTGTCTCGCTTCTATGATTTACAGGCTGTATAGTGTCAGGAAAAATTCATGGTCCCATACATATTATTTCTCTAAATCCTAGGTCTACAGATGTTTCCCAACATGCCAAGTCTCTAAGTGGGAAGAGATGGTGCTAACTCAGGAATTCATTAGTGTAAACCATGATCTATCTTTCTTGAAGTGTCGATGTCTAAATCCTGCCACCTTGCATTGTGCTTTGACCTGGAGCACCCTGTTGGTTGATAGGAAATGAACCATTAATGACTTGCCTGGTGCGTATTTGCATGTTTGCCTAGTTGGGGGTGTTAAGAGAATCATCATTTAGCAGAGATTTGGTTTTGTCACTAAGGCCCCAATGAACTTTTTTTTTATGTTTAACTTATAGAACCTCATGAGTACAATTCCTAAGATACTTTCAGTATCATAGCACTCACATGTGTCTTTGTGTGTGTTTTTGTATGTGTGTGACTGCTGTGTTTCTGTGTGTATGTTTTTGGTCTTTGCTATTTTGTGGACTCTTCTTTTTCGCACTTTTTATCCCCTTCTCTCTGGTTTCACCTCATAACATTAGATAAGGCAACAGGGTTATAGAGGGTAGAGAGATAGAGATGCCTGAATTTTTCTTTTGTTTCTTCTTTGATCACAACTACTTACAAATTATAAACAACCCCCATTAAGGACCAACAGTACCAACACCCTCTCCAGCCCTCACATTTATGTACCCTATGAAAAGTTCCTGGAAATTCAAATGTCATACAATCACATTAAACCATCTGAAGTTGGTGAACCATACTTAAGCTAGAGTATGAGCCAAATCATGGTCAGCAGCCACAGAAGTCTGAAGTATCCCAGTATCCCTACACCTAATTTTAAGATGAAAGCTCATTCTTACAATATGTCTGGGTGTTTTCCCCCTAAAACACAAAATTTGCAAATTCTTAACAATGCCACCCTATTTGACTTTGGTACCAATCAGGAGCCCCACTGTTCCCTGACCAAAATGTATATACATGGCCACATCTAGGTAGAACATATGCTTTGCTCACAGATTTGAATTATGAGCAAACTAAATTGCAACCCACTCAACTTATGAGAGATACTTTGGCGATGACCACTTGGGAACTTTTTTTTATGGGTCCCCACATTTGCCTTGTTCTCTGTCCTTGTTATTTTTCTCTCAGTTCTGTGAGCAATTCTGTACCCGTACTAGTTTCTGTTGTACTGGAATAAGGTTTTCCATGTTGTGCTTGCTACCATAGAAACAAATGAACACACACACACACACAGACACACACCCACACACACACACACACACACACACACACACACACACACACACTGAATCTTTAAACTGCATTTTAGTCAGACATCCAGCATTCTTCTCTCTGTGTAGTGAATGATTCACACATACACAAGGCTGTTGCATTGCTCTTGAGTCTCCATCTGTGTTACACCTAGGTTAAAGGTTAACTTAGAACAGTTAGCAGTGTAACCTGCTGGGCTACTTACAGTGTGCACATTCAGCTTCCTTTCTACTCGATGAAATACGGATGTGCCTCACTAACATAGAACCAAAAAGTGTCCCTCAGTATTCCCATCAGTGGTATTTATTATTAAAGAACTCTAATAATTAATCACTCACCTCCATGGACCTATATGACATATGTTAAAACTACACAAATGCAAAACTCAAAAGGGCATGGTTAAATACAATCTTAATAACCTTTGCAAGACAGTCAACATAGCACACATGTGTATTGTACACATCCACATCACTTTATAACACACACACACACATGCACACACACCATACACACACACACACACACACACACACACACACACACACACTCAAAGACTCAAAGAGAGAAAGAGATAGAGCAAATACTACCTTTTAAAAGTAGAATTCCTTAAAACGATACATTATCCACATAATATTCTAAAGTGATGGTACCATATTTCTGCTTGAGATATCATTTGAGGATTATTCAGTACCTACCACTGGAAGAAAAAAGGTCTGAAACTTTGATTCATTCTTCGCAGGTAGAGGTACTAAGGGCCCAGAACTAATTAAAGTCCATATACATATGCATTCTTTTCTGTTCATCTTTTGTTTGAAATGTGTGAGTGCCTGCCTGTATGTTTGTTTGTACACCTCCTGGAATTGGATTTATAGTTGTGATTTATCATGTAGGTGCCAGGAATTGAATGAACTTGTGTCCTTTGCAAGAGGAACACATGCTCTTAACCACTGAGTTATTTCTCTAGCAGTCACAGTCTTGAGAAATCATAAACACTTGCTATGAAATAGACTGAGTGACTTTCAAGCACATACTTTAAAAAAGTGAAGTGAACTCTTCTCATCGGCTCCTCTGAGGAGAGGAACTCCATGATGGGAGGCAAGCTGAGCAAGAAGGGTTACAATGTGAATGAGGAGAAGGCCAAGGACAAAGACAAGAAGGCTAACGGCGCGGGCACCGAGGAGGAGGGGACCCCAAAGGAGAGAGAACCCCAGACGGCCGCCCACACCACTGAGGTCAAGGAGAGCGCAGAGAAGCCCAAGGACACTCCAGATGGGGAGGCATGGGCTGAGGAAAAGGAGGCCGACCAACAGGCGGCCGGTAAGGAGGAGGCGCCCAAGGCCCAGCCCGAGAAGAGCGAGGGCGCCACGGAGGAGCAGCCCGAGCCCCGGCCAGTGCCTGAGCAGGAGGCGGCCTGGCCCGGGCCCGCGATGGGCGGCGAGGCCCCCAAGGCCGGCGAGGCGGAGCGCCGAGCGCCGAGGGCACCCGCGCGCCGGATCGCGCGCCCCAGGAGGGGGGCGAGGCCAAAAAGACTGAGGCACGCGCCTCTGGCCGCGAGGCGAAAAGCGACGCGGCCCAGGCGGCTTCAGATTCTAAACCTAGCAGTGCGGAGCCGGCGCCCTGGTCCACAGAGATGCTCGCGGCCTCTGAGGCGCCCAGTTCCGTGGCCAGGCCCCCCAGGCACCGGTCTCCAGCTCCGAACAAAGCGTGGCCGTCAGAGGTCACTCGCAAAGGACCGGTCTCAAGCTCTCTCTGTCTCTGTATCCTATACTAACTTGTTTCAAATTGGAAGTGAGGCTATGTGTTGCCCAAGGGATTAAAAAATAAAAGAAAAGAAAAGAAAAGAAAAAAATAGGAGGATGTGTCCCATCCGGGGAGGGAGGGAGCGGGGAGCATCCAAATAGTATTTTTGTGGGGAAATATCTAATATACCTTCAGTCACCTTGACCAGTCAGTCCTGGATTTTACAGACCATTGTCTGAAAGTACATCATCTGTACCTGAACCGCTATCCCCTAGGCTCCATCCTTTAAAAACCCCAGCATCCCTCCTGTGATACAGCTGGGGAGGAGGGTGTTTGATTTTGCCCACAGGGCCAGTGCCAAGGCAATCAGATCTTTATGAAAGCAGTATTTTCTGTTTCTTTTTTAATCTACAGCCTTTTCTTATTTTTTTTTAACGTTTGTGGATGAATGCCAACTTTCAGACGGAGACCACTTAGCTTGTCCACACTGTATCTCAATGCCAGCCCTCCACTCTTCCTCTCCAGATAGTTTTGGGAGTGACAAACATTCTCTCACCTTACTTAGCCTACCTAGATTTCTCATGACGAGTTAATGCATGTCCGTGGTTGGGTGCACCTGTACTTCTGTTTATTGGTCAGTGGAAATGAAAAATAAAAAGTCTGCATTCATTGCAGCTCCAGTTTTCTTCCATCTGTGTCTCAGACCCCAACACACCAGCCATTGGAAAATGGAAAATAAATAAATAAATGAATAAATAAATGTACAATGGATGCATTGAAATTATATGTAAGAGTATAAATGGCATGAAAGTAATAAAGCTAAGCAATTAAAAAGTAAAAAAAAAAAGTGAAGTGAAACATACAAACTGGTGATTTGAATATGCTTGGCCGAGGAATGGCACTATTAGGCAGTGTGGCTTGGAGGAAGTTTGTCACTATGGGGGTGGGTTTTGAGAGACTGTTCTCTTACCTGCCTGGAATTCAGTCTTCTAGAAGCTTTCAGAAGGCTGTAGAACTCTCAGATCCTCCAGTGTCAAGACTGCCTAGATGCTGGCATGCTCCTGTCTTGATGATAAGGGACTGAAACTCTGAATCTGTAAACCAGCCACAATTAAATGTTGTCCCTATAAGAGTTGTTTTGGTTATGATGTCTGTTTACAGAAGTAAAACCTTAGCTAAGACACAAACAGAAGGGAACAGGTTGCATATGGACATACCTCAAAGGAGAAGTGAGACCAAAATTTCACAAGTATAAATTGAAGATCCTTGGCAAAAAGACAAAACATGTTTAATGGAAGGATTCAGATTCATGAAAATTAAAGATATGCTTCTCTCTAGGCAGAATAATGTGGCAAGAGAAGGAAATTAAAGAAAGCGGTACAAATAGAAAAAGAAGTTAAATTATCTCAATTTGCAGATGATGTGATATTACATTTAACTGATCCCAAAATGCTACTAGAAAACGTCTAGACAATTTCAGCAAAATGGCAGGACACCACGTCAACTTACAAAATCAGGAGCCTTTCTATACAACACCAACAAATACACCAAGAGATCACGGATATATTCACATGTACAATAGCATCTACAATATAAACTTCAAATACCTAATGAAAGAAATAAGAAAGAAGCTAGAAAGTGAAAAGGTTTAAAATATTTATGCACTGGTAGAATTAATATAGTGAGACTGTCATCCTACCAAAAGTGATTTAAAGCTCAGTGCAATGTTAAAATAAATACCCCCCAAAATTAGTCAAAGAAATAGAAAAATTCTAAAAAATCATACGGAAATAAAAATAACATCAGAAACCAAAGTAATTCTGAGAAAATAGTGGAGAAATTACTAATAAAAAGTTAAAGACAAGTCTTGCACCCAAATCCTGTTGGGAAGAGAGCTGCACTTTCAGAAGTACAGACAATTCTGAGAACTCAGGGGAGACCGCCACTTCTGCTCACATTCCTGGCCCAAGAGGACCCTGCCTAGTGCCCTCTGGATACTGGAATATAGGAGCAGTCAATGGCAGGAACCTTCTGGTTTCTGCCTGCACCCAGAAGTGAACTGAACTGGTACCACAGCTCCCTGCACCCAGATCCCATGGAGCAGAGAGCTGGACTCTCAGAAGTGCAGATAATCCTGAGAGCTCAGAGGACACAACTACTTCTGCCCACATTCCCAATCCCATAAGAACCTGCCTAATGCCCTCTGTGCCCTCTGGACACAGGGACCTAGGAGTAGTCAGAGGCAGAACCTTCTGGTTTCTGCCTGCCCTGAGAGCCAAAAGCCAGTCAGCAGGAGCACCTACACATTTGAGAACAGACAGAAGACCTACTCTTCTGCTCCAAGCGACCCACCTGGTAGCCTTAGGACACACAAAGTCAGGAGTAGCTCTCTGTTCCCAGATCTGGCTGAAAGAAAACAGGTCTACAGGAGTACTGACACACAGGCTAAAAGGAAGGTCAAGTCACTGTCAGAGACAGAAAGACAAGCTAACACCAGAGAAAACCTGATGGCAAGAGACAAGCACAGGACCCTAAGCAACAGAAACCAAGACTAGTTGGCATCATCAGAAACCAGTTCTCCCAGCAAAACAAGATTTAGATTCAAAATCACATCTCAGGATGATGATAGAGGACTTTGAGAAGGACATAACTTCCTTAAAGAAATACGGGCCAACACGGTTGAACAAATAGAAGCCCTTAAAGAGGAAACAGAAAATCCCTTAAAGAATTATAGGAAAACACAACCAAACAGGTGAAGGAATTGAACATAACCATCCAGGTTTCAAAAATGGAAATAGAAACAAAAAAGAAAGCACAAAGGGAGACAACCCTGGAGATAGAAAGCCTAGGAAAGAGATGAGGAGTCACAGATGCAAGCATCACTAACATAATACAAGAGCTAGAAGAGAGAATCTCAGGGGCAGAAGATACTATAGAAAACAGCAACATAACCATCAAAGATAATGTAAAATGCAAAAAGCTCCTCTAAAACATCTAGGAAATCTGGGGCACAATGAGAAGATCAAACCAAAGGATAATAGGTATAGAAGAGAGCAAAGATTCCTAACTTAAAGGGTCACTAAATTTCTTCAACAAAATTATAGAGGAAATCTTCCCTAACCTAAAGAAAGAGATGACCATAAACATACAAGAAGCCTATAGAACTCCAAATGGATTGGACCAAAAAGGAAATAACTCTTGTCACATAATAGTCAAAATACCAAATGAACAAAACAATGAAAATGTATTAAAAGCAGTATGGGAAAAAGGTCGAGTAACATAAAAAGGTGAACCTATCAGAAATACAGCAGACTTCTCACCAGATTCTATGAATGCCAGAAGGTCCTGGGCAGATGTCATACAGACCCTAAGAGAACAGAAATGCCAGCCCAGGCTACTATATCCAGCAAAACTCTCAACTAACATAAATAGAGAAACCAAGATATTCAATGAGAAAACCAAATTTACACAATATCTTTCTACAAATCCAGCCCTACAAAGGAGAATAGATGGAAAACTCAAATACAAGGAGGGAAACTACTCCACAGAAAAAAGCAAGAAAGTAATCTGCTTGCAATAAAACCAAAAGAAGAGAGACACACAAGCAGAATTCCAGTTTTAAATATGAAAAGAACAGGAAGCAACAATCACTAGTCCTTAATATATCTCAACATCAATGGACTCAATTCCCCCCGAAAAAAGACATAGACTAACAGACTGGATATGTAAAGAGGACCCAGCACTTTGCTGCATGCAGGAAACACACCTCAGAGACAAAGACAGACACTACCTCAGGGTAAATGGCTGGAAAACAAATTTCCAAGCAAATGGCTGGAAGAAACAAGCTAGAGTTGCCATTCTAATATGAAATAAAATTGACTTTCAACCAAATGTCATCAAAAAAGATAAGGAAGGATATTTCATATTCATCAAAGGAATAATCCACCAAGATGAACTCTCAATCCTAAATATCTATGCTCCAAATGCAAGGGCATCTACATTCATAAAAGAAACCTTATTAAAGCTCAAATCACATATTGTATCTCACAAAATAATAGTAGGAGATTTCAACACCCCATTCTCATCAATGGATAGATCATGGAAACAGAAACTAAACAGAGACATAGAGAAACTAACAGAAGTTATGAACCAAATGGATTTGACAGATATTTTAGAACATTTCATCGTAAAACAAATGGATATACCCCTTTCTCAACACCTCATGGTACATTCTACAAAATCGATCATATAATCAGTCACAAAGCAGGCCTCAACAGATACAAGAGGATTGAAATAATCTGACATATCCTATCAGATGACCACGTGGTAAGGCTGGTCTTCAATAAAACAAAAGTGACAGAGAGCCCACATATACATGGAAGTTGAACAATGCTTTATACTGTGATAACTTGGTCAAGGAAGAAATAAAGAAAGAAATTAAAGACTTTTTAGAATTTAATGAAAATAAAGAAACAACATACCCAAACTTATGGGACACAATGAAAGCAGTGCTAAGAGGAAAACTCATAGTTCTGAGTGCCTCCAAAAAGAAACAGGACATAACATACATTAGCAGCTTGGCAGCATGCCTAAAAGCTCTAGAACAAAAAGAAGCAAATACACCCAGGAGGAGTAGAAGGCAGGAAATAATCAGACTCAGGGCTGAAATCAACCAAGTAGGAACAAAAAAGGAGTATAAAATGCATCAACAAAACCAGAAGATGGTTCTTTGAGAAAATTACAAGATAGAGAAACCTTTAGCCAGACTAACCAGAGGCACAGAGAGCATATCCAAATTGACAAAATCAGAAATGAAAAGGAATTAACAAGGAATTCTGAGGAAATTAGAAAAATCATCACATCCTATTACAAAAGCCTATATTCAACAAAACTGGAAAATCTTGATGAAATGGAAAATTTTCTAGACAGATACCAGGTACCAAAGGAAATCAGGATCAGATAAACCATCTAAACTGGCCCATAACTCCCAAGAAATAGAAGCAGTTATTAAAAGTCCCTCAAATAAAAAGAGCCCAGGACCAGATGGGTTTAGTGCAGAATTCTATCAGATTTTCATAGAAGAAAATACTGTCAAACTATTTCACAAAATACAAACTAAAGGAATACTACCCAATTCTTTCTATGAAGCCACAATTATGCTTATACCTAAACCCTTCAGGTATAAAAAGAACTTCAGACCAATTTCCTTATGAAGATCAATGCAATAATACTCAATAAAATTCTCGCAAACAAAATCCAAGAACACATCAAAAAGATCATCCATCATGATCAAGTAGGCTTCATCCCAGAGATACTGGAATGGTTCAATATACCGAAATCCATCAACATAATCCACTATATAAACAAACTCAAAGAAAAAGAAAACACATGATCATTCCATTAGTTAGTGAGAAATCACTTGACAAAATTCAACACCTCTTCATGAGAAGTCTTGGAAAGATCAGGAAATCAAGATCCATACCTAAACATAGTAAAAGCAACATACAGCAAACCAGTAGCCAACATTAAATTAAATGGAGAAAAACTTGAATCAGTCCCATTAAACTCAGGGACTAGGCAGGGCTGCCCACTCTCTTGCTACTTATTCAATATAGTACTTGAAGTCCTATTCAGAGCAATCAGACAACACAATGAAGTCAAAGGGATACAAATTTCAAAGGAAGAAGTCAAAATATCACCATTTTCAGATGATATGACAGTATACTTAAGTGACCTCAAAAGTTCCACCAGAGAACTACTAAGCCTGATAAACAACTTCAGCAAAGTGGCTGGATATAAAATTAACTCAATGAAAAATCTTCCTCTACTCAAAGTATAATCAGGCTGAGAAAGAAATTAGGGAAATGGCACACTTTACAACAGTCATAAATACCATAAAATACCTCGATGTAACTCTAAAAAGGAAGTGAAAAACCCATATGACAAGAACTTCAAGTCTCTGAAGGAAGAAATTGAAGAAAATTTCAGAAGATGGAAAAATCTCCCATGCTCATGGATTGTCAGGATTAATATAGTAAAAATGGCTATTTTGTCAAAAGCAATCTACAGATTCAATGTAATCCCTATCAAAATTCCAACTCAGTTCTTCATAGAATTAGAGGGAACAATTTGCAAATTCATTTGGAATAACAAAAAGCCCAGGATAGTGAAAACTATCCTCAAGAATAAAAGAAGTGCTACGGGAACCACCATCCCTGACCTCAAGCAGTATTACAGAGCAATAGTCATAAAAGCTGTATGGTATTAGTATAGAGACAGGTAGGTAGATCAGTGGAGTAGTTCAAAGACACAGAAATGAACCCACACACCTATGGTCACTTGATCTTTGACAAAGGAGTCAAAAACCATCCAATGGAAAAAGGATAGCATTTTCAACAAATGGTGCTTTTTCAACTGAAGTCAGCATGTAGAAGAATGCAAATCAACCCATTATTATCACCTTGTACAAAGCTTAAGTTCAAGTGGATCAAGGACCTCCACATTCACCCAGATACACTCAAACTAATAGAAGAAAAAGTGGGGAAGAACCTCAAAGACATTTTGGGCAGTGGGACAAATTTTCTGAACAGAACACCAATGGTTTATGCTCTAATTTTAAGAATTAACAAATGGTACCTCATAAAACTGCAGTTTCTGTAAGGCAAAGGTCACTGATATTAGGACAAAACGGCAACCAACAGATTGCAAAAAGATCTTTAGCAGTCCTTTATCCAATAGAGGGCTAATATCCAAAATATACAAGACTCAAGAAGTTAGACTCCAGAGAGACAAATAACCGTATAAAAATGGGGTCCAGAGCTAAACAAAGAATTCTCAGCTGAGGAATATTGAATGGCTGAGAAGTACCTAAAGAAATGTTCAACATCCTTAGTCATCAGGGAAATGCAAATCAAAACAAACCTGAGATTCCACCTCATGCCAGTCAAAAACTCAGGTGACAATATATGCTAGTGAGGATGTAGAACAGAGGAACATTTCTCTATTGTTTGTGGGATTGCAAACTGCTACAATCACTCTTGAAATCAGTTTGGAGGTTCCTCAAAAAATTGGACATTGCATTACCTGAGGACCCAGCTATACCTCTCCTGGGCATATACCCAAAAGATGCTCTAACATAGAACAAGGATGTATACTCCACTCTGTTCATAGCAGCCTTATTTATACTAGCCAGAAGCTGTAAAAAACCAAGATGCCCTTCAACAGAGGAAATGATACAGAAAATATCATATATCTACATATTGGTATACTACTCACCTATCAAAAACAATGAGTTCATGAAATTCATAGGCAAATGGATGGAACTTGAAAATATCATCCTGCATGAGGTAACCCAGTCACAGAAAAACACACATGGTTTACACTCACTGATAAGTGAATATTAGCCCAAAAGCTCAAATCACCCAAGATACAATATACAGATCACATGAACCTCAAGAAGAAGGATTACCAAAGTGCAGATGCTTCAGTTTTTCTTAAAAGGGGGAACAAAAATATTCATAGGGGGGATATGGAGACAAATGTTGCAGCAGAGACGGAAGGAATGGCCATATGGAGCCTGCCCCATGTGGGGATACAGCATGTGTATGTGTATGTGTATGTATATGTATAGGTATATGTATAGGTATAGGTATAGGTATAGGTATAGGTATAGGTATAGGTATAGGTATAGGTATAGGTATAGGTATAGGTATAGGTATATATGTCTCTAACTATTTATAGCCACCAAAACTAGGTTGTTATCTATGAAATCAAGAAGTACATGATGACAGGTCCCTGATACATCTGTGTCCTGAGAGGCTCAGGAAGAGCGTGACAAATACAGAGGTGGATGCTTGCATTCAACCATTGAACTTAAAATGGGATCCACATTGGAGGAGTTAGAGAAAGGATTAATGGAGCTGAAGGGGCTTGCAACCCCATAAGAAGAACAAAACCAACCAACCATTGCTCTCAGGGATTAAACTCTATCTAAAGAGTACACATGGACATATCTATGGCTCCAGCTGCATATGTAGCAGAGGATGGCCTTGTGGGCACCAGTGGAAGGAGAAGTCCTTCTTTCTGCCAAGGCAGGACCCCCAATGCAGGGGAATGTCACAGGCAGTGGAATGGGGGTGGTTGGGGAAGGGAAATAATACCCTTATTGAAGAAATGGAGGAGACTGGATAGGGAGCTTTGGGTCAGGGAACTGGGAAAGGGAATAACATTCAAAATGTAAGTAAAAAATATCCAATTTTTTAGGAAAAAATAACTTCCAAGACACATTATACAGCTAAAGTAACACTACTATTTTAAAAATTCAGTATCAACAGAGACACAGAGAAACTAACAGAAGTTATGAACCAAATGGACCTAACAGATATCTACAGAACGTTTCATCCTAAAACAAAAGACTATACCTTCTCAGCACCTCATGATACCTTTCCCAAAATTGACCATATAATCAGTCACAAAACAGGCCTCAACAGATACAAGAAGATTGAAATAATCCCATACATCTTATCAAATTACCACAGACTAAGATTGGTCTCCAGTAACAACAAAAATGAAAGAAAGCTTGCATAAACATGGAAGCTGAACAACGTTCTGCTCAATGACAACTTGTTCAAGGAAGAAATAAAGAAATTGAAGACTTTTTAGAATTTAATGAAAATGAAGACACAAAATACCTAAATTTATGGGACACAATAAAACAGTGCTAAGAGGAAAACACGTAGCTCTGAGTGCCTCCAAAAGAAACTGGAGAGAGCATACATTTGCAGCTTGACTGTACACCTAAAAGCCCTAGAACAAAAAGAAGCAAATAAACCCAAGAGTAGTAGAAGGCAGAAAATAAGCAAACTCAGGGCTGAAATCAACCAAGTAGAAACAAAAAGGACTATGCAAAGAATCAACAAAATCAGGATCTGGTTCTTTGAGAAATTCAACCAGATAGATAAACCCTTAGCCAGACTTATCAGAGCGCACACAGATAGTGTCCATATTAACAAAATCAGAAATGAAAAGGGAGGCATAACAACAGAAATTGAGGAAATTCAAAAAATCGTCAGATCTTACTACAAAAGACTATATCAACAAAACTAGAAAATCTTGATGAAATGGACAATTTTCTAGACAGAAGCCAGGTATCAAAGTTAAATCAGGATCAGATAAACCATCTAAACAGGCCTATAACTGTTAACGTAATAGAAGCAGCCATTAAAAGTCTCCCAATGAATAAAAGCCCTGGACCATGGGTTTAGTACAGAATTTTATCAGCCCTTCATACAAGACTTAATATCAATACTGTCTAAATTATCCCACAAAATAGAAACAGAAGTTGCTCTTCGCAATTCCTGCTATGAAGCCATGATTATGCTTATACCGAAAGCACACAAAGAACCAAAAAAGAAAGAGAACTTAAGGCCATTTTTCCTTATGAGTGTTGAGGCAAAAATACTAAAAAAAATTTTCACGAATGAATCTAAGAATTTTTCAAAACGATCATCCATCATGATCAAGTAGGCTTCCTCCCAGTGATACAAGGATGGTTCAATATACATCAACCTAATCTTCTATATAAACAAACACAGAAAAAATCACATGAACATCTCATTATATGCTGAGAGTGCATTTGACAAAATTCAACATCCATTCATCTTAAAAGACTTGGAAAGATCAGGAATTCAAGGCCCATGCCTATACACAGTAAATCAGTATGCAGCAAACCAGTAGCCAGCATTAAAGTAAATGGAGAGAAACTTGAAGCAATCCCCCTAAAATCAGGGACTGGACAAGGCTCCCCACTCTTTCCCTACTTATTCAATACAGGACTTGAAGTCCTAGACAGAACAATCAGACAACAAAAGGAGGTCATAGGGATACAAATTAGAAAGGAAGAAGTCAAACTGTCACTATTTGAAAATGATATGATAGTATACTTAAGTGAAACCAAAAGTTCCACCAGAGAGTTGTAAGCCTGATTAACAACTTCAGCAAAGAGGCTGTGTATAAAATTAACTCAAACAAATCAGTAGTCTTCCTCTAATCAAAGGATAAACAGGCTGAGAAAGAAATTAGGGAATTGATACCTTCAAAATAGACCCCATATGAACAACAATGCCAACCAACCAGAGCTTCCAGGGACTAAGCCACTACCTAAAGACTATACATGGACTGTCCCTGGGCTCCAACCTCATAGGTAGCAATGAATAGCCTAGTAAGAGCACCAGTGGAAGGGGAAGCCCTTGGTCTGCCAAGACTGAACCCCCAGTGAACGTGATTGATGGGGAGAGGGTAGTAATGGGAGGAGGATGGGGAGGGAAACACCCATAGAGAAAGGGAGGGGGAAGGGCTAGGAGGATGTTGGCCCAGAAACTGGGAAAGGGAATAACAATGGAAATGTAATAAGAAATACCCAAGTTAATAAAGAAGAAGAAAAAAATCTATAGAAAAATAGGCACAAATAATAAAAAATACTTTGGTGTGACTCTAACCAAGCAAGTGAAAGATCTGTATGACAGGAACTTCAAGTCTCTGAAGAAAGAAATTGAAGAAGGTCTCAAGAGATGGAAAGATCTCCCATGCTCATGGATTGGCAGGATTAATATTGTAAAAATGGCCATCGTTCCAAGCACAATCTACAGATCCAATGTAATCCCCATCAAAATTCCAACTCAATTTTTCATAGAGTTTGAAAGAGCAATTTGCAAATTCATTTGGAAAAGCAAAAGACTCAGGATAGCAAAAATTATCTTCTACAATAAAATCACTTCTGGGGGAATCACTATCCTTGACCTCTAGCTGTATTACAGAGCAATAGTGATAAAAATTGTATGGTCCTGTCCCAGGTTGCTCCTCAGTTACTGTGTCCAGAGGTCTCGAGGTGACCTCTTCCTCTTGGGCCAGGATTGTGAGCAGAAGTGGTTGTCTCCCCTGAACTTTCAGGATTGTCTGCACTTCTGAGGTGGACAGCTCTCTCTCCCCCATGTGGTTTGTGTACAGAGAGCTGTGGGACTGGGTCAAATCTGGGTGCAGATGGAAACTGGAAGCAGCACTCTGATTTATAATACCCAGCATCTCAAAAGAACCAGGATATCTTTCAACAGAGGAGTGGATACAGAGAATGTGGTACATTTACACAATGGAGTACTACTCAGCTATTAAAAACAATGACTTCATGAAATTCAAAGCAAATGTATGGAAATAGAAAATATCATCCTGAGTGAGGTAACTCAATTACAAAAAAAAAAAAACCCCACACACATGGTATGCACTCACTTATAAGTGGATATTAGCCCAAAAGCTTGGGGTACCCAAGATACAATCTATAGCCTATACGAAGCTCAAGAGGAAGGACCACCAAACTGCAGATGCTTTAGTCCTTCTGAGAAGGTGGAAGAAAAATATTCTTGGAGGAGACACGGAGATGAAGTGTGGAGCAGAGACTAAAGGAATGGCCATTCAGAGCCTGTCCCACCTGGGGATACAGCCCATGTACATACAATCACCAAATTCAAACAATATTGAGATGTCAAGAAGTGCATGCTGACAGGAGCCTGATATAGCTGTCTTGTGAGAGGCTCTTCCAGAGCATGACAAAGACAGAGGTGGACACTCACAGCTAACCATTGAACATAGGATGGGGTCCCCATTGGAGGAGTTAGAGAAGGGATTATTGGAGTTGAAGGGGTTTGCAACCCCATAAGAACAACAATACCAACCAACCAGTGCTCTCAGGGATTAAACCCCTATACAAAGAGTAAACATGGACAGTCCATGGCTCCAGCTGCATATGTAGCAGAGGATGGCCTTATTGGGCACCAGTGGAAGGAGAAGCCTTTGGTAATGCCAAGTCTCACCTTGCCCTGCCCCCCACCCAGTGTAGGGGAATGTCAGGACAGGGAGGCAGGAAGGAGTGTGTGGATGGCTGGTAGAATACCCTCATAGACAAAGGGGGGTGGTGGTAGAATAGGCATTTATTGAAGAGAAACCAGGAAAGGGGGATAATACTTAAAATGTACATACAAAATACCCAATAAAAATTCAATATAATAGAATAAAAAGAGACATGTTGATGAATGAAACAGAAGACCCAAACATGAGTACTTGAAAATATATCCATCTGATATTTGATGAAAAGATAAAACCATACACTAAAGAAGAATAGTGTCTTCAGCAAATGATGCTAGGAAACTGAATATCCACATGTACAAAAATGAAAGTAAACCTCTATATATCATCCTGTATAAAAACTAGACTCAAGTGGATCAAAGACCTCAATTTGAATCCTGAAATATTGAAACTGTTTGAGCAGTATCATGCAGGATTTACATGGAAAAAATAATTTTCTGAAAGCTCAATAGGACATTTACCCAGGAATTAATTATTTACCTGGGAATTATGATATCAAAAAACTAAAAACTTCTCTACAGCTAAGGAAACAGTACATTGAGTAAAATAGAAACCCACAGAATGGGATATAATCTTTGCTACTTATTCTTCTGAAAGAAAGTTAATATCCAAGCTATATAAAGAACTCAGAAAGAACAGTCAAAGGAAACATGAGCTAGGAATTAACAAATGAGCTAAAAAATCTAAACAGAATTTTCAACTCAGGAAACAAACACAACACAGATCAGTTAAAAAAAATGTTCAGTATCTCTGCAATTAGGGAAGTGCACATTGAAACAGACTTGAGATTTCATCTTGCCCCAGTCAGAATGGCTAAGACAACAGATCAACTAGCAAATGTTGAGGAGCTTGTGGGAAGAGGGAACCCTCATTCATTGTTATTCAGAATGAAAATTGGTGCAACCATCCTAGAAATCAATATGGTGATTTCACAAAAATCTTAAAAAATTAAATACAGTATATGATCCATATATACCACTCCTTGGCTTATGCCGAAAGGAAGGAACATGCTACTTCACAATATACTTGTAAGCCATGGTCAGTACACATGGTCATTCACACTAGCTAGACAGTGAAAACCACCTAAGTGTCATGCAACACATGAAAAGATAATGAAATATAGCAATATACACAATAATATTCCAATTAGCCTTAACAAAAACATTAGATCATGAAGTTTTAGGTAAATGGGTAGAACTAGAAAATATTATATTGAATGACGTAACGCAAAATGAGGTAAACCAGACATGTTACATTTCTCTCATCTGTAGTTCTGTCAGATGGGAGTCTACACTTCTTCATGTGTCAGCATGCAACAAGTAACCACAGAAACAAAGAAACTATAAAGGGGCTATTGGGATAAGGGGATTAGGGGTTATGAGAGGAATAGCAAAAGACAGTGATGTGAGGTGAAAACGGAAAAATGAGGGAGGAGAATCCAGCTTCTGGGTACAAAGGAAGGTCAATACAGAAGATGGGGATGAATGACAAATAACATCAAGGTTGTTTGAAAAAGTCTCAAGGAAACATTATTTCATATATATCTAAAATTATAAGCATATAAGTGTATAAGTGTATGAAGCATACAAGTACATGAAGATGCTTAAATTAAAATATGGCACTAGATCTGGCAGTGTGTCCCCTAAGAACCACTGACTAAGAAAAACTTAGTTCCAATACCGGGGACAAGGAATATCCTTTAGAAAAGTTCATCAAGGTAGTCCTTGTAGTAACAGCAAGAGTGTAGTAACTCCTAAAACAATGTAGACTCTGACAGTTGCCCTCAGTTGCCTGTTAGTGAAGATATGTCCCTATTGCAGAAGATACCACACACTTAAGATAGAGGTGTCAGTTGATAGAAACTGGATATAATCTGGAAGATTCTTACTGCAGTCTACCTTCCATGGTATCAAAAAATACTAAGTAAGCTGCCAAGGGAGGGAAGTAATTAACAATACTACTCACCTTTGGCACACATGGACCACAACAATGACCAGCATGACAAGATGTCCATAAAGGTACAGGGATTGACACACGTTGGTGATTGAAGATGATGAAAACCCTGCCTGGCACTAGAAGCACAGCCACCTTCCTAGGTGTTGTGTGACAGGACTTTTCCTCATTAGATGCTACACACATGTTTTCTCATACGCTGGAGAGGGAGTCTAAAATAGACCAAAGTATGATGCCACCAAAGTCCAACTTGGTCAACTAATGTTTTATTGGGGTTTCTCATAGGAGTATGGTTGGTAGGTTACTTACAGGAACAGAAATGACTCAAAGCTGCATCACCAAAACCCACCCCAGCGTGAATGACAACTCACAAAAGCTGTGAACCTAAAGCATAGTACGAAGCTTACAGGCCATTCAACAGTGTGGAGAATGTCCTTTCCAAGTGATTGAGTGATTCTCTGGGTCTAAGCATCTTCTGGGCAGTTCTGCTGCTTTCCTCTTTCAGCAGCTGGTCTGATCTCAGTCTTCTTTGTATCCTGACTTGTTTGGTAGTGACACATAGGAACTTTATTGCTACTCTGGGAGAGAGGGAATCTGGCTACCCTAAAGAATATGGTCCCTTTCTGGGTCTTTCTATTTTGAGTTGTTTACTTTTTTGCTTGAGGCGCTTCCCTGCATATCACAATGTTTATAAGTTAGAGGAAACTGTTACACAGTACTAGGGCAAGTGAAGTGATGGATTGTAGAAGAGAATCTACGATCACTACCTTGTTACACCAGCATAATTTCTAACTACATTCTAAATCATATCCTTATATTCACATATAATTATAATTATTACCTTCGTCAAAGAAGCTGTTTTTTTAAAGCAAATCACACAGATAACAACTGTATCCAATATCACAAAGATCAACTAATTGTACAAAGCCTAGTCCCAGTGTATACAACTACCCAATATCTCCTTATCTATGACTCATGGAGCATCACAGTTGAGATTGAAGAAAGATTTCAAGAGCTAGAAAAACAAGAAGTCGGCTTTGAAGCAGTCTTTCATTATAACAGCTGCTAAACAAGATCTGAACTTAGCAATATCGAAAGACATGCTAATGAGGTAAGGAAAAAGAAATCTGATAGGGTCTCATTCCTGTGAAAGTAACTTAACAGCCACTTAATGAATGCTGAGGGAAGGCGTCTTTCTCAGGGGTGAGCTAAATAATTGGCTGTCCAGAACAAAGTGGTCAGCCTTGAAGCCCTATATATAGAAACAAGAAAAGAAGACCCGGCAAGTTATTTTTTTTCTTTCTTTTTTCTGGAGATGGGGACCGAACCCAGGGCCTTGTACTTGCTAGGCAAGCACTCTACCACTGAGCTAAACCCCCAACCCCCTGGCAAGTTATATTTAGATACTTTGGCATTCACATACATACATATATATGTTATAATAATTGAGGAAGAAGAGCTATTAATTTGAGAGTTGGAAGGCAGGGGAGAACTTACAAGGAGGAAACTTGGGAGGGGCTAGAGGAGAAAGGGAAGAGGGAAAGTGATATAATTATATTTTAATTAAAATGTATAATTAAAGTAAAATGTAAGAAAAAAACTCTTATGCTTTAAAAGTGCAGCCAAAAAAGTGAAATAAAACTGAGGAGAATCAGCAACAGGACATGATGAAATATTTGGAAGTACATCAGATAAAACTGTTTGAGCATTATTTAAAGGAGTCTTCAAGTTAGATAATAAAAACAGCAAGTAGTCCACTTTAAGAAAAAAAACCAAAAATACTAATCTTCTATATTACGTTTATCTGTGACAGGGAGAAATGTTTCAAGGTATACAATAGAAGAAAGAGAAAGGTGCTTACATAGACTGACCTGCTTTTCACGAGCCAAAAATGTGCTGAGAAAAGCACATGGCAGGAACAAGGGTGGAAGAGACTTTCTCTTCCTATTCATTATTCAGAAACTTTTCTTGCTCAGGGAAATCACTTGGCAATCAACTATGATTCTGTTTCAAAGTTGTAGCTTTCTCAGTCTTCCTGTGTAACTTATCAAATCCACTGCTTTGATACTTCAAGTCCTTACATTTCATAATATCTTCTCCAGCCCATGTAACATGTACCATTGAGTGAACATATTGCCTTATTCATCAAGGCTACTGTAATTAGTAACACTGGCAGTGGAGTTTTGGCAGGAAAATTGATTTCCAGCCTTTCACTCTGAGGTAGTGTCTGTCTTTGTCTCTGAGGTGTGTTTCCTGTAGGCAGCAGAATGCAGGGTCCTTGTTGTGTATCCAGTTTGTTAATCTTTGTCTTTTTACTGGGGAGTTGAGGCCATTGATGTTGAGAGATATTAAGGAATAGTGATTATTGCTTCCTGTTATATTTATATTTGGATATGAGGTTATGTTTGTGTGCTTTTCTTCTCTTTGTTTTGTTGCGAAGACGATTAGTTTCTTGCTTCTGCTAGGGTATAGCTTGCCTCCTTATGTTGGGCTTTACCCTTTATTATCCTTTGTAGTGCTGGATTTGTAGAAAGATATTGTGTAAATTTGGTTTTGTCATGGAATATCTTGGTTTCTCCATCTATATTAATTGAGAGTTTTGCAGGATACAGTAACCTGGGCTGGCATTTGTGTTCTCTTAGGGTCTGTATGACATCAGTCCAGGATCTTCTGGCTCTCATAGTCTCTGGCGAAAAGTCTGGTGTGATTCTGATAGGTCTGCCTTTATATGTTACTTGACCTTTTCCCCTTACTGCTTTTAATATTCTTTCTCTGTTTTGTGCGTTTGGTGTTTTGACTATTATGTGACGGGAGGAGTTTCTTTTCTGGTCCAATCTATTTGGAGTTCTGTAGGCTTCTTGTATGTTTATGGGTATCTCTTTCTTTAGGTTGGGGAAGTTTTCTTCTATGATTTTGTTGAAGATATTTACTGGTCCTTTGAGCTGGGAGTCTTCCCTCTCTTCTATACCTATTATCCTTAGGTTTGATCTTCTCATTGAGTCCTGGATTTCCTGTATGTTTTGGCCCAGTAGCTTTTACCGCTTTACATTATCTTTGACAGTTGAGTTGATGATTTCTATGGAATCTTCTGCTCCTGAGATTCTCTCTTCCATCTCTTGTATTCTGTTGGTGAAGCTTGTATCTACAGCTCCTTGTCTCTTCTTTTGGTTTTCTATATCCAGGGTTGTTTCCATGTGTTCTTTCTCGATTGCTTCTATTTCCATTTTTAATTCCTTCAACTGTTTGATTGTGTTTTCCTGGAATTCTTTCAGGGATTTTTGTGACTCCTCTCTATGGGCTTCTACTTGTTTATTTATGTTTTCCTGGAATTCTTTCAGGGATTTTTGCGATTCCTCTCTGTAGGCTTCTACTTGTTTATTAATGTTTTCCTGTGTTTCTCTAAGGGAGTTCTTCACATCTTTCTTGAAGTCCTCCAGCATCATGATCAAATATGATTTTGAAACTAGGTCTTGCTTTTCTGGTGTGTTTGGATATTCTGTGTTTGCTTTGGTGGGAGAATTGGGCTCCGATGATGCCATGTAGTCTTGGTTTCTGTTGCTTGGGTTCCTGCGCTTGCCTCTCGCCATCAGATTATCTCTAGTGTTACTTTGTTCTGCTATTTCTGACAGTGGCTAGACTGTCCTATAAGCCTGTGTGTCAGGAGTGCTGTAGACCTGTTTTCCTGTTTTCTTTCAGCCAGTTATGGGGACAGAGTGTTCTGCTTTCGGGCGTGTAGTTTTTCCTCTCTACAGGTCTTCAGCTGTTACTGTGGGCCTGTGTCTTGAGTTCACCAGGCAGGTCGCTTGCAGAAGAAAAGTTGTTCTTACCTGTGGTCCCGAGGCTCAAGTTTGCTTGTGGGGTGTTGCTTATGAGCTCTCCGGGGCGGCCGCAACCAGGAAGATCTGCGCTGCCCTTTCCAGGAGCTTCCGTGCACCAGGGTTCCAGATGGCGTTTGGTGTTTTCCTCTGGAATCAGTAATGTGTGCAGAGTGCAGTCTCTTCTGGTTTCCCAGGCATGTCTGCCTCTCTGAAGGTTTAGCTCTCCCTCCCACGGGATTTGGGTGCAGAGAACTGTTTATCTGTTCGGTCCCTTCAGGTTCTGGGGGTGTCTCAGACGCAGGGGATCTGCTGCTGCTGTGCCCTTATCCAAGGGAACTCAGAGGCCGTATACAGTTTCCTCTTGAGCCAGGGATGTGGGCAGGGGTGGGCAGTGTTTGTGGTCTCTTCCGCTCTGCAGTCTCAGGAGTGCCCTCCTTTCCAGGTGGTGAGGGCTCTCTCCCACGGTGTTTGGGAGCAGAGACCTGCTGTGGGCAGGGATCCGCAGGTTTGGGACTCCCACTAAATACCGGAAGTGTACGGTCCTAGAGGAATTATGCCTCTGTGTGTCTTGAGTTCACCAGGCAGGTCACTTGCAGCAGAAAAGTTGGCCTTACCTGTGGTACCGAGGCTCAAGTTTGCTCGTGAGGTGTTGCTTATGAGCTCTCCGTGGCGGCCGCAACCAGAAAGATCTGTGCCACCCTTTTTGACCCATTTTTTTCTTCTTGTACAAAGCTCAATTCCAAGTGGATCAAAGATCTCCTCATAAAACCATATTCACTGAAACTAACAGAAGAAAAATGGGGAAGAGTCTTGAACACATCGGCACAGGGGAAAGTTTCCTGAACAAAACACCAATGGCTTATGTCTAAGATCAAGAATTGACAAATGGGACCTCATAAAAATGCAAAGCTTCTGTAAGGCAAAGGACACTGTGGTTAGGACAAAAATGGCAACCAACAGATTGAGAAAAAGATCTTTACCAATCCTATATCTAATAGAAGGCTACTATCTAATATATACAAAGAACTCTTCAAAGTCTTTAGAGAACCAAATAATCTTATTAAAAAAATGGGGTCTAGAACTAAACAAAGAATTCTCAGTTGAGGAATACTGAATGGCTGAAAATCACCTAAAAAAATTTCAGCATCCTTAGTTGTCAGGGAAATCAAAACAACCCTGAGATGGTGAGGATGTGGGGGAATAGGAACACTCCTCTATTGTTGGTGGGATTGCAAGCTGGTACTGAAAGGAAAATTATACGAATTTAAGGTTTAAAAATATAAAACTAAAAGAGTAAGCCCCAAAAGCCATATACTCAGGGCTAAGCCCTGCTGCCAGGAATAACAGGCCATAAAGATAAAGAAAAGGAATGCAAGAGAACTACTTTGCTTATCACCCTGTGTGAGTAACTGTTCTTTGTTCTGCCCTTGTGATGTTTATTTAAGCCCCTACTTGTGCTTTCCAGCCATTGTGTCCTGCAGAGAGCACTCCAGGAAACCCGTGGCCCAAGCCTAATCAGAGGTGTTTCAAATACAGATGCTTCATCAATTCTGACAAACTTTAAAAAATAATGAGGACCTGAAGACCCTGATTTAGTAGCTCTCCTGATTTAGTAGCTCTGTTCCAGGAACCAGGGGGCCATAAATCCTTCTGGGTCCCCTTATCTCCTGGAGCCATAAAACAGTCCTGTGACTTGGGTGCATCCCCCTTTGACATCCCCATCCCCTGGGCTCACAGCCTTTGCCTTTAAATGCTCTTTCTCCCAGCCTCTCAGGGGTCGACACCTCTGTCTCCTGCGGGATCCCTGTCGGCCAGAGATCTCTGTAATATGTCTCCTTAATAAACCTCGCCTTTATTTATTACATCCAAAATGGTCTTTCTGTGTCTGGGGTCCGAGATTTCCCAAGACTTGAGTAAGGGTCTCTCTGCATGCGATCTTTCAGTACAACCACTCGGAAGAGGGGGTGGATAAGGGATAACATTTGAAATGCAAGTACGTAAAATATCCAAGAAAAATAAAATTAAAAGAAAACAAAACACCCCCCAAATGTTAGTGACTATAAGATGCTTGATTTATACAAGTTTTAAAAAAAAAGGAAGAAGAAGGAGGAGGAGGAGGAGGAGGAGGAGGAGGAGGAGGAGAAGAAGAAGAAGAAAGAAAGAAAGAAAGAAAGAAAGAAAGAAAGAAAGAAAGAAAGAAAATCACCTACAAACTCGCATACTTGCAAATCTTTTAGAGGCATTGTGTTTTGTTTTGTTTTTAATTCAGAATTCCTCTTCCCAAATAACTCTAACTTGCTTAAAGTTGACAATAAAGTAGCCAGGATACCGCTGAGCCTTGAAAGAATTACAAAATTGAGACTGTACATTTGAGATTGTGAAAGCAGCCAGTCACAAAAGAACCTGAGTGACTGTACTTGCAGGAAATGTGGAGAATTGACAAATCTATTTCCAGTTTTAAAGAGTCATAGATGAGTCATGTGGGGGATGGAAGGACTCAGAAGGTAGATGAAGACCACAGGATTTCTTTGAGAAGTGATGACAGTATTTTAACATGGAAGGAGGCAAAAACCTGTGAACATACTGAAAATCCCTCAACTAATACATTTTGATCATATTCTTTTCCTCCCCCAAATACTCCCAGATTATCTTCAAAGTACTTTTATTTCCTTGTCTTAAAAACAAAACAAAACCAAAATGTAAAAGTACAGATTCAATTAAGCAAAGTGAAGTCATCTTTTTTTTTTTCAATTTCTTTTTTTTTTTTTATTAACTTGAGTATTTCTTATATACATTTCGAGTGTTATTCCCTTTCCCGGTTTCCGGGCAAACATCCCCCTCCCCCTTCCCCTTCCTTATGGGTGTTCCCCTCCCAACCCTCCCCCCATTGCTGCCCTCCCCCCATAGACTAGTTCACTGGGGGTTCAGTCTTAGCAGGACCCAGGGCTTCCCCTTCCACTGGTGCTCTTACTAGGATATTCATTGCTACCTATGGGGTCAGAGTCCACGGTCAGTCCATGTATAGTCTTTAGGTAGTGGCTTAGTCCCTGGAAGCTCTGGTTGCTTGGCATTGTTGTACTTTTGGGGTCTCGAGCCCCTTCAAGCTCTTCCAGTTCTTTCTCTGATTCCTTCAATAGGGGACCTATTCTCAGTTCAGTGGTTTGCTGCTGGCATTCGCCTCTATATTTGCTGTATTCTGGCTGTGTCTCTCAGGAGCGATCTACATCCGGCTCCTGTCGGTCTGCACTTCTTTGCTTCATCCATCTTGTCTAATTGGGTGGCTGTATATGTATGGGCCACATGTGGGGCAGGCTCTGAATGGGTGTTCCTTCAGTCTCTGTTTTAATCTTTGCCTCTCCCTTCCCTGCCAAGGGTATTCTTTTTCCTCATTTAAAGAAGGAGTGAAGCATTCACATTTTGATCATCCGTCTTGAGTTTCGTTTGTTCTAGGGATCTAGGGTAATTCAAGCATTTGGGCTAATAGCCACTTATCAATGAGTGCATACCATGTATGTCTTTCTGTGATTGGGTTAGCTCACTCAGGATGATATTTTCCAGTTCCAACCATTTGCCTACGAATTTCATAAACTCGTTGTTTTTGATAGCTGAGTAATATTCCATTGTGTAGATGTACCACATTTTCTGTATCCATTCCTCTGTTGAAGGGCATCTGGGTTCTTTCCATTTTCTGGCTATTATAAATAAGGCTGCGATGAACATAGTGGAGCACGTTTCTCTTTTATATGTTGAGGCATCTTTTGGGTATATGCCCAAGAGAGGTATAGCTGGATCCTCAGGCAGTTCAATGTCCAATTTTCTGAGGAACCTCCAGACTGATTTCCAGAATGGTTTTACCAGTCTGCAATCCCACCAACAATGGAGGAGTGTTCCTCTTTCTCCACATCCTCGCCAGCATCTGCTGTCACCTGAGTTTTTGATCTTAGCCATTCTCACTGGTGTGAGGTGAAATCTCAGGGTTGTTTTGATTTGCATTTCCCTTATGACTAAAGATGTTGAACATTTCTTTAGGTGTTTCTCAGCCATTCGGCATTCCTCAGCTGTGAATTCTTTGTTTAGCTCTGAACCCCATTTTTTAATAGGGTTATTTGTTTCCCTGCGGTCTAACTTCTTGAGTTCTTTGTATATTTTGGAAATAAGGCCTCTATCTGTTGTAGGATTGGTAAAGATCTTTTCCCAATCTGTTGGTTGCCATTTTGTCCTAACCAGAGTGTCCTTTGCCTTACAGAAGCTTTGCAGTTTTATGAGATCCCATTTGTCGATTCTTGATCTTAGAGCATAAGCCATTGGTGTTTTGTTCAGGAAATTTTTTCCAGTGCCCATGTGTTCCAGATGCTTCCCTAGTTTTTCTTCTATTAGTTTGAGTGTGTCTGGTTTGATGTGGAGGTCCTTGATCCACTTGGACTTAAGCTTTGTACAGGGTGATAAGGATGGATCGATCTGCATTCTTCTACATGTTGCCCTCCAGTTGAACCAGCACCATTTGCTGAAAATGCTATCTTTTTTCCATTGGATGGTTTTGGCTCCTTTGTCAAAAATCAAGTGACCATAGGTGTGTGGGTTCATTTCTGGGTCTTCAATTCTATTCCATTGGTCTATCTGTCTGTCTCTGTACCAATACCATGCAGTTTTTATCACTATTGCTCTGTAATACTGCTTGAGTTCAGGGATAGTGATTCCCCCTGAAGTCCTTTTATTGTTGAGGATAGCTTTAGCTATCCTGGGTTTTTTGTTATTCCAGATGAATTTGCAAATTGTTCTGTCTAACTCTTTGAAGAATTGGATTGGTATTTTGATGGGGATTGCATTGAATCTGTAGATTGCTTTTGGTAAAATGGCCATTTTTACTATATTAATCCTGCCAATCCATGAGCATGGGAGATCTTTCCATCTTCTGAGGTCTTCTTCAATTTCTTTCCTCAGTGTCTTGAAGTTCTTATTGTACAGATCTTTTACTTGCTTGGTTAAAGTCACACCGAGGTACTTTATATTATTTGGGTCTATTATGAAGGGTGTCGTTTCCCTAATTTCTTTCTCGGCTTGTTTCTCTTTTGTATAGAGGAAGGCAACTGATTTATTTGAGTTAATTTTATACCCAGCCACTTTGCTGAAGTTGTTTATCAGCTTTAGTAGTTCTCTGGTGGAACTTTTGGGATCACTTAAATATACTATCATGTCATCTGCAAATAGTGATATTTTGACCTCTTCTTTTCCGATCTGTATCCCTTTGATCTCCTTTTGTTGTCTGATTGCTCTGGCTAGAACTTCAAGAACTATATTGAATAAGTAGGGAGAGAGTGGGCAGCCTTGTCTAGTCCCTGATTTTAGTGGGATTGCTTCAAGTTTCTCTCCATTTAGTTTAATGTTAGCAACTGTTTTGCTGTATATGGCTTTTACTATGTTTAGGTATGGGCCTTGAATTCCTATTCTTTCCAGGACTTTTATCATGAAGGGGTGTTGAATTTTGTCAAATGCTTTCTCAGCATCTAATGAAATGATCATGTGGTTCTGTTCTTTCAGTTTGTTTATATAATGGATCACGTTGATGGTTTTCCGTATATTAAACCATCCCTGCATGCCTGGGATGAAGCCTACTTGATCATGGTGGATGATTGTTTTGATGTGCTCTTGAATTCGGTTTGCCAGAATTTTATTGAGTATTTTTGCGTCGATATTCATAAGGGAAATTGGTCTGAAGTTCTCTTTCTTTGTTGTGTCTTTGTGTGGTTTAGGTATAAGAGTAATTGTGGCTTCATAGAAGGAATTCGGTAGTGCTCCATCTGTTTCAATTTTGTGGAATAGTTTGGATAATATTGGTATGAGGTCTTCTATGAAGGTTTGATAGAATTCTGCACTAAACCCGTCTGGACCTGGGCTCTTTTTGGTTGGGAGACCTTTAATGACTGCTTCTATTTCCTTAGGAGTTATGGGGTTGTTTAACTGGTTTATCTGTTCCTGATTTAACTTCGATACCTGGTATCTGTCTAGGAAATTGTCCATTTCCTGAAGATTTTCAAATTTTGTTGAATATAGGTTTTTATAGTAAGATCTGATGATTTTTTGAATTTCCTCCGAATCTGTAGTTATGTCTCCCTTTTCATTTCTGATTTTGTTAATTTGGACACACTCTCTGTGTCCTCTCGTTAGTCTGACTAAGGGTTTATCTATCTTGTTGATTTTCTCAAATAACCAACTTTTGGTTCTGTTGATTCTTTCTATGGTCCTTTTTGTTTCTACTTGGTTGATTTCAGCTCTGAGTTTGATTATTTCCTGCCTTCTACTCCTCCTGGGTGTATTTGCTTCTTTTTGTTCTAGAGCTTTTAGGTGTGCTGTCAAGCTGCTGACATATGCTCTTTCCTGTTTCTTTCTGCAGGCACTCAGCGCTATGAGTTTTCCTCTTAGCACAGCTTTCATTGTGTCCCATAAGTTTGAGTATGTTGTATCTTCATTTTCATTAAATTCTAAAAAGTTTTTAATTTCTTTCTTTATTTCTTCCTTGACCAGGTTATCATTGAGTAGAGCATTGTTCATTTTCCACGTATATGTGGGCATTCTTCCCTTATTGTTATTGAAGACCAGTTTTAGGCCGTGGTGGTCCGATAGCACGCATGGGATTATTTCTATCTTTCTGTACCTGTTGAGGCCCGTTTTTTGACCAATTATATGGTCAATTTTGGAGAAAGTACCATGAGGAGCTGAGAAGAAGGTATATCCTTTTGCTTTAGGATAGAATGTTCTATAAATATCCGTTAAGTCCATTTGGCTCATGACTTCTCTTAGTCTGTCTACATCACTGTTTAATTTCTGTTTCCATGATCTGTCCATTGATGAGAGTGGGGTGTTGAAATCTCCCACTATTATTGTGTGAGGTGCAATGTGTGTTTTGAGCTTTAGTAAGGTTTCTTTTACATATGTAGGTGCCCTTTTATTTGGGGCATAGATATTTAGGATTGAGAGTTCATCTTGGTTGATTTTTCCTTTGATGAATATGAAGTGTCCTTCCTTATCTTTTTTGATGACTTTTAGTTGGAAATTGATTTTATTTGATATTAGAATGGCTACTCCAGCTTGCTTCTTCTGACCATTTGCTTGGAAAGTTGTTTTCCAGCCTTTCACTCTGAGATAGTGTCTGTCTTTGTCTCTGAGGTGTGTTTCCTGTAGGCAGCAGAATGCAGGGTCCTCGTTGCGTATCCAGTTTGTTAATCTATGTCTTTTTATTGGGGAGTTGAGGCCATTGATATTGAGAGATATTAAGGAATAGTGATTATTGCTTCCCGTTATATTCATATTTGATGTGAGGTTATGTTTGTGTGCTTTCATTCTCTTTGTTTTGTTGCCAAGACGATTAGTTTCTCTCTTCTTCTAGGGTATAGCTTGCCTCCTTATGTTGGGCTTTACCATTTATTATCCTTTGTAGTGTTGGATTTGTAGAAAGATATTGTGTAAATTTGGTTTTGTCATGGAATATCTTGGTTTCTCCATCAATGTTAATTGAGAGTTTTGCTGGATACAGTAATCTGGGCTGGCATTTGTGTTCTCTTAGGGTCTGTATAACATCAGTCCAGGATCTTCTGGCCTTCATAGTTTCTGGCGAGAAGTCTGGTGTGATTCTGATAGGTCTCCCTTTATATGTTACTTGACCTTTTTCCCTTACTGCTTTTAATATTCTTTCTTTATTTTGTGCGTTTGGTGTTTTGACAATTATGTGACGGGAGGTGTTTCTTTTCTGGTCCAATCTATTTGGAGTTCTGTAGGCTTCCTGTATGTCTATGGGTATCTCTTTTTTTAGGTTAGGGAAGTTTTCTTCTATGATTTTGTTGAAGATATTTACTGGTCCTTTGAGCTGGGAGTCTTCACTCTCTTCTATACCTATTATCCTTAGGTTTGATCTTCTCATTGAGTCCTGGATTTCCTGTATGTTTTGGACCAGTAGCTTTTTTCCGCTTTACATTATCTTTGACAGTTGAGTCAATGATTTCTATGGAATCTTCTGCTCCTGAGATTCTCTCTTCCATCTCTTGTATTCTGTTGGTGAAGCTTGTATCTACAGCTCCTTGTCTCTTCTTTTGGTTTTCTATATCCGGGGTTGTTTACATGTGTTCTTTCTTGATTGCTTCTATTTCCATTTTTAATTCCTTCAACTGTTTGATTGTGTTTTCCTGGAATTCTTTCAGGGATTTTTGCGATTCCTCTCTGTAGGCTTTTACTTGTTTATTAATGTTTTCCTGTGCTTCCCTAAGTGTGTTCAGGTCTTTCCTGAAGTCCTCCAGCATCATGATCAAATATGATTTTGAAACTAGATCTTGCTTTTCTGGTGTGTTTGGATATTCCATGTTTGTTTTGGTGGGAGAATTGGGCTCCGATGATGGCATGTAGTCTTGGTTTCTGTTGCTTGGGTTCCTGCGCTTGCCTCTCGCCATCAGATTATCTCTAGTGTTACTTTGTTCTGCTATTTCTGACAGTGGCTAGACTGTCCTATAAGCATGTGTGTCAGGAGTGCTGTAGACCTGTTTTCCTCTCTTTCAGTCAGTTATGGGGACAGAGTGTTCTGCTTTCGGGCATGTAGTTTTTCCTCTCTACAGGTCTTCAGCTGTTCCTGTGGGCCTGTGTCTTGAGTTCACCAGGCAGCTTTCTTGCAGCAGAAAATTTGGTCTTACCTGTGGTCCCGAGGCTCAGGTTTGCTCGTGGGGTGCTGTCCAGGGGCTCTCTGCAGCGGCAGCAACCAGGAAGACCTGTGCCGCCCCTTCCGGGAGCTTCAGTGCACCAGGGTTCCAGATGGTCTTTGGCTTTTTCCTCTGGCGTCCGAGATGTGTGTGCAGGGAGCAGTCTCTTCTGGTTTCCCAGGCCTGTCTGCCTCTCTGAAGGTTTAGCTCTCCCTCCCACGGGATTTGGGTGCAGAGAACTGTTTATCCGGTCTGTTTCCTTCAGGGTCCGGCGGTGTCTGTGGCAGGGGTCCTGCCGCTCCTGGGCCCTCCCCCACGGGAGCCCAGAGGCCTTATACAGTTTCCTCTTGGGCCAGGGATGTGGGCAGGGGTGAGCAGTGTTGGTGGTCTCTTCCGCTCTGCAGCCTCAGGAGTGCCCACCTGACCAGGCGGTTGGGTCTCTCTCTCACTGGGTCTGGGAGCAGAGAGCTGCTGCGGGCCGGGATCCGCGGGTGTGAAGTCATTCTTAGGTTTCAAACCTGGGACAATGGCTGAGATGTCTATTTAACATATCAAAGCAGATGCTGCCTATTAGGATCTCCACACAACCCTCAATCTTAACTTGTTATAGAGTTCTAATGGGTGCAGACCCTGCTGTACCCTGAACTTTTCAGCCCAGAGGGCTCTTTATACCTTTGGGCCTCCTGCTGCAGTGCCTGTCTTGTCTGTCTCCCCCCACCCCCACCCCCCGTGGACCCCCCCCCACGGTTCCCTGTTTACTCACATGGCAAAACTCAAGCTGGTCTTGTCCTCACTGAACTCTCCCATTTGTTCCTGCCTCTGACTATGCTCTTCTCAATATCTACAATAAATCTCCTCCAACATTTCATTCTCTCTCTCTCTCTCTCTCTCTCTCTCCCTCCTCTTAACCCTCCCTCCCCCCTCTTTTTTCTCTTTCTTTTTTTTATTCATCCATTTTGTATTGGGTCACTATTCTTGAAGATGAAGCCTGTCCTACAGAGTGATTGATACATCCAGTTTCACTCCACTGAAGAAAACTCATTTTCCCAGTTCTAGCAGTTACCAATTTCAAGTAGCTTCTAATTAGGGATGCTACTTTGGGTCTATTTCTCCCCTGTGCTAGGATTTTGGTCTGGCTTAACTTTGTCTTTTGCATGTAGTCAGGGTCATTCTCTTTGAGTGCTTGTGCACCTTCCCTATTGTCTGGAAAATACTTCTTTGTTGGACTCATCGACTATTTCAGTCTCTTTCTACCTCCTTTCCTTCATAGATCACTGAACCTTGAGAGGAGTTGTTTCACAGAGTCATCCTATTTGGGGCCAAATGCTCCAAATCTCTTACTCTTTGCACGTTGTCCACTTGTAGTGTCTCTTAACTACTGTCTACTGCAAGAAGCTTCTCTTGTGAGGGTTGAGTGATGCAGTTGTCTACATCATTAGGAGTCATCCTATTGCTGTGTTCACTTAGCAGAAAAATATAAAGTTTTCCCCTAGTAATCATGACCTATTTTACCTCGGGTTATTGATCATGAACAGTGCCAAATATGGCTTCTATTCTCTTGGAGCAGGCCATAAATTCTATCCAAGCGGTTGGTTATTAGCATAACATATTAGACCAGAAAGTATACCTTGCATTGAGGTTGCTATTATAGCTCACAGAATTTTTAGTGTTCTTTGTATGTATGTCCAATGCTAGTATAGCTGGCTCTTTTGCTAGATCTATTTTCTGCTTTTTGAGAAATCTTCATATTGATTTCCATATTGGTAATTTTTTATCAGCAATGAATACATGTTCACCATTCCTCAAATCCTCACTAAGATCAGTTGTCATTTATTTTATTAATATTGGCTATTCTTAGGGGAGTGAGGGGAAATAGTTTTATACCCACTTTAAAATTGTTTTTTCCCCTCAATGGTCACTCTTTAGTTATAAATATAGTTTGGATGATAACCCTCTTTTAAACGTATAATCAATCAGTCAGGATATTTTTCTATTCTGCAGGCTGACATTTGAATAATGATGATCTTTGCTGTACAGAAAATTTTCAACTTCACTAGATTAAATTTATTAATAATTGGTTTTAATCACATTCCTGTTTAAAAACTATTTTCTTCTTTGATGAATTCAAGCCTCTCTCCCACTTAAACTTTTACCAAACTGAGGAAGATTTCAGCAGATGGAAAGATCTCCCATGCTCATGGATTGGCAGGATTAATATTGTAAAAATGGCCATTTTACCAAAAGCGAAAAACAGATTCAATGCAATCCCCATCAAAAGACCAATCCAATTCTTCAAAGAGTTAGACAAAACAATTTGCAAATTCATCTGGAATAACAAAAAAAACCAGGATAGCTAAAACTATCCTCAACAATAAAAGGGCTTCCCGGGGAATCAGTATCCCTGAACTCAAGCAGTATTACAGAGCAATAGTGATAAAAACTGCATGGTATTGGTACAGAGACAGACAGATAGTCCAGTGGAATAGAATTGA
Source organism: Rattus norvegicus (assembly GCF_021556685.1). Lineage (NCBI taxonomy): Eukaryota > Metazoa > Chordata > Mammalia > Rodentia > Muridae > Rattus > Rattus norvegicus. Next base: position 14,662,882 of record NC_141542.1, read on the forward strand.
AGACCCAGAAATAAACTCACACACCTATGGTCACTTGATTTTTGACAAAGGAGCCAAAACTATCCAATGGAAAAAAGATAGCATTTTCAGCAAATGGTGCTGGTTCAACTGGAGGTCAGCATGTAGAAGAATGCAGATCGATCCATTCTTATCACCCTGTACAAAACTTAAGTCCAAGTGGATCAATGACCTCCACATCAAACCAGATACACTCAAACTAATAGAAGAAAAAGCAGGGAAGCTTCTCGAAGACATGGGCACTGGAGAAAATTTCCTGAACAAAACACCAATGGCTTATGCTCTAAGATCAATAATTGACAAATGGGATCTCATAAAACTGCAAAGCTTCTGTAAGGCAAAGGACACTGTGGTTAGGAAAAAAACGGCAACCAACAGATTGGGAAAAGATCTTTACCAATCCTACAACAGATAGAGGCCTTATATCCAAAATATACAAAGAATTCCAGAAGTTAGACTGCAGGGATACAAATAACCCTATTAAAAAATGGGGTTCAGAGCTAAACAAAGAATTCACAGCTGAGGAATGCCGAATGGCTGAGAAACACATGAAGAAATGTTCAACATCTTTAGTCATAAGGGAAATGCAAATCAAAACAACCCCGAGATTTCACCTCACACCAGTGAGAATGGCTAAGACCAAGAACTCAGGTGACAGCAGATGTTGGCGAGGATGTGGATAAAGAGAAACACTCCTCCATTGTTGGTGGGATTGCAGACTGGTACAACCATTCTGGAAATCAGTCTGGACGTTCCTTAGAAAATTGGACATTGAACTACCTGAGGACCCAGCTATACCTCTCTTCGGCATACACCCAAAAGATGCCCCAACATATAACAAAGACACGTGCTCCACTATGTTCATAGCAGCCTTATTTATAATAGCCAGAAGTTGGAAAGAACCCAGATGCCCTTCAACAGAGGAATGGATACAGAAAATGTGGTACATCTACACAATTGAATATTACTCAGCTATCAAAAACAATGACTTTATGAAATTCATAGGCAAATGGATTTAACTGGAAAATATCATCCTGAGTGAGCGAACCCAATCACAGAAAAACACACATGGTATGCACTCATTGATAAGTGGCTATTAGCCCAAATGCTTGAATTACCCTAGATGTACAGAACCCATGAATCTCAAGAAGGATGACCAAAATGCGAATGCTTCACTCCTTCTTCAAAAGGGAACAAGAATACCCTTGGGAGGGAATAGGGAGGCAAAGTTTAGAACAGAGGCAGAAGGAACACCCATTCAGAGCCTGCCCTACATGTGGTCCATACATATACAGCCACCAAACTAGATAAGATGGATAAGGCAAAGAAGTGTAGGCAGACAGGAACCGGATGTAGATTTCTCCCGAGAGACACAGCCAGAATACAGTAAATACATAGGCGAATGCCATCTTAAACCACTGAACTGAGAACGGGACCCCGGTTGAAGGAATCATAGAAAGAACTGAAAGAGCTTGAAGGGTATTCAGACCCCATATGAAAAACAATGCCAACCAACAAGAGCTTCCAGGGACTAAACCAGTACTCAAAGACTATTCGTGGACTGACCTTGGGCTCCAACCTCATAGGTAGAAATGAATAGCCTAGTAAGAACACCAGTGGAAGGGGAAGCTCTTGGTCCTGCCAAGACTGAACCACCAGCGAACTGGATGGTAGGGGGGATGGTGGTAATGGGGGGAGGATGGGGAGGGGAAGAACCATAAGAAGGGGAGGGTAAGGAGTTAGGGGGATGTTGGCCCAGAAACCGGGAAAGGGGATAACAGTCAAATTGTAAATAAGAAATACCCAAGTTAATAAAGATGAAATATATATATATATATATATATATATATATATATATATACATATATACATATACATGAAATGAAAAGAAAAAAGAAATTCACGCATTTTTTACATTTTCCAGTTTAGTGTAATAAAGTTTTTTAAACTATTTCTTTATGATTCTCTGAATTTCCTCAGTGTCTGTTGTAATGGCCCCCTTTCACATCTCTAATTTTCCTAATTTTGATTCTCTTTCTTTTTTTTTGTTTTCTTTTTTTTTGTATTAACTTGAGTATTTCTTATATACATTTCGAATGTTATTCCCTTTCCCGGTTTCCGGGCAAACATCCCCTCCCCCCTCCCCTTCCTTATGGGTGTTCCCCTCCCAACCCTCCCCCCATTGCCGCCCTCCCCCCATAGACTAGTTCACTGGGGGTTCAGTCTTAGCAGGACCCAGGGCTTCCCCTTCCACTGGTGCTCTTACTAGGATATTCATTGCTACCTATGGGGTCAGAGTCCAGGGTTAGTCCATGTATAGTCTTTAGGTAGTGGCTTAGTCCCTGGAAGCTCTGGTTGCTTGGCATTGTTGTACTTTTGGGGTCTCGAGCCCCTTCAGGCTCTTCCAGTTCTTTCTCTGATTCCTTCAATAGGGGACCTATTCTCAGTTCAGTGGTTTGCTGCTGGCATTCGCCTCTGTATTTGCTGTATTCTGGCTGTGTCTCTCAGGAGCGATCTATATCCGGCTCCTGTCGGTCTGCACTTCTTTGCTTCATCCATCTTGTCTAATGGTTGTACCAGTCTGCAATCCCACCAACAATGGAGGAGTGTTCCTCTTTCTCCGCATCCTCGCCAGCATCTGCTGTAACCTGAGTTTTTGATCTTAGCCATTCTCACTGGTGTGAGGTGAAATCAAGTTTCTCTCCATTTAGTTTAATGTTAGCAACTGGTTTGCTGTATATGGCTGTTACTATGTTTAGGTATGGGCCTTGAATTCCTACTCTTTCCAGGACTTTTGTCATGAAGGGGTGTTGAATTTTGTCAAATGCTTTTTCAGCATCTAATGAAATGATCATGTTGGTTTTGTTCTTTCAGTTTGTTTATATAATGGATCACGTTGATGGTTTTCCGTATATTAAACCATCCCTGCATGCCTGGGATGAAGCCTACTTGATCATGGTGGATGATTGTTTTGATGTGCTCTTGAATTCGGTTTGCCAGAATTTTATTGAGTATTTTTGTGTCGATATTCTTATGGGAAATTGGTCTGAAGTTCTCTTTCTTTGTTGGGTCTTTGTGTGGTTTAGGTATAAGAGTAATTGTGGCTTCATAGAAGGAATTTGGGAGTGATCCATCTGTTTCAATTTTGTGGAATAGTTTGGATAATATTGGTATGAGGTCTTCTATGAAGGTTTGATAGAATTCTGCCCTAAACAAGTCTGGACCTGGGCTCTTTTTGGTTGGGAGACCTTTAATGACTGCTTCTATTTCCTTAGGAGTTATGGGGTTGTTTAACTGGTTTATCTGTTCCTGATTTAACTTCGGTACCTGGTATCTGTCTAGGAAATTGTCCATTTCCTGTAGATTTTCAAGTTTTGTTGAATATAGGCTTTTATAGTAAGATCTGATGATTTTTTGAATTTCCTCTGAATCTGTATTTATGTCTCCCTTTTCATTTCTGATTTTGTTAATTTGGACACACTCTCTGTGTCCTCTCGTTAGTCTGGCTAAGGGTTTATCTATCTTGTTGATTTTCTCAAAGAACCAACTTTTGGTTCTGTTGATTCTTTCTATGGTCCTTTTTGTTTCTACTTGATTGATTTCGGCTCTGTGTTTGATTATGTCCTGCCTTCTACTCCTCCTGGGTATATTTGCTTCTTTTTGTACTAGAGCTTTTAGGTGTGCTGTCAAGCTGCTGACATATGCTCTTTCCTGTTTCTTTCTGCAGGCACTCAGCGCTATGAGTTTTCCTCTTAGCACAGCTTTCATTGTGTCCCATGAGTTTGGGTATGTTGTACCTTCATTTTCATTAAATTCTAAAAAGTTTTTAATGTCTTTCTTTATTTCTTCCTTGACCAGGTTATTATTGAGTAGAGCATTGTTCAATTTCCACGTATATGTGGGCATTCTTCCCTTATTTTTATTGAAGACCAGTTTTAGGCCGTGGTGGTCTGATAGCACGCATGGGATTATTTCTATCTTTCTGTACTTGTTGAGGCCCGTTTTTTGACCAATTGTATGATCAATTTTGGAGAAAGTACCATGAGGAGCTGAGAAGAAGGTATATCTTTTTGCTTTAGGATAGAATGTTCTATAAACATCCGTTAAGTCCATTTGGCTCATGACTTCTCTTAGTCTGTCTATGTCTCTGTTTAATTTCTGTTTCCATGATCTGTCCATTGATGAGAGTGGGGTGTTGAAATCTCCCACTATTATTGTGTGAGGTGCAATGTGTGTTTTGAGCTTTAGTAAGGTTTCTTTTACGTATGTAGGTGCCCTTGTATTTGGGGCATAGATATTTAGGAGTGAGAGTTCATCTTGGTGGATTTTTCCTTTGATGAACATGAAGTGTCCTTCCTTATCTTTTTTGATGACTTTTAGTTGAAAATTGATTTTATTTGATATTAGAATGGCTACTCCAGCATACTTCTTCTGACCATTTGATTGGAAAGTTGTTTTCCAGCCTTTCACTCTGAGGTAGTGTCTGTCATTGTCTCTGAGGTGTGTTTCCTGTAGGCAGCAGAATGCAGGGTCCTCGTTGTGTATCCAGTTTGTTAACCTATGTCTTTTTATTGGGGAGTTGTGGCCATTGATGTTGAGAGATGTTAAGGATTAGTGATTATTGCTTCCTGTTATATTCATATTTGGATGTGAGGTTATGTTTGTGTGCTTTTCTTCTCTTTGTTTTGTTGCCAAGACGATTAGTTCCTTGCTTCTTCTAGGGTATAGCTTGCCTCCTTATGTTGGGCTTTACCATTCATTACCCTTTGTAGTGCTGGATTTGTAGAAAGATACTGTGTAAATTTGGTTTTGTCATGGAATATCTTGGATTCTCCATCTATGTTAATTGAGAGTTTTGCAGGATACAGTAACCTGGGCTGACATTTGTGTTCTCTTAGGGTCTGTATGACATCTGTCCAGGATCTTCTGGCTTTCATAGTTTCTGGCGAAAAGTCTGGTGTAATTCTGATAGGTCTGCGTTTATATGTTACTTTACCTTTTTCCCTTACTGCTTTTAATATTCTTTCTTTATTTTGTGCGTTTGGTGTTTTGACTATTATGGGACGGGAAGTGTTTCTTTTCTGGTCCAATCTATTTGGAGTTCTGTAGGCTTCTTGTATGCCTATGGTTATCTCTTTTTTTTAGGTTAGGGAAGTTTTCTTCTATGATTTTGTTGAAGATATTTACTGGTCCTTTGAGCTGGGAGTCTTCACTCTCTTCTATACCTATTATCCTTAGGTTTGATCTTCTCATTTAGTCCTGGATTTCCTTTATGTTTTGGACCAGTAGCTTTTTCTGCTTTACATTATCTTTGACAGTTGAGTCAATGATTTCTATGGAATCTTCTGCTCCTGAGATTTTCTCTTCCATCTCTTGTATTCTGTTGGTGAAGCTCGTATCTACAGCTCCTTGTCTCTTCTTTTGGTTTTCTATATCCAGGGTTGTTTCCATGTGTTCTTTCTTGATTGCTTCTATTTCCATTGTTAATTCCTTCAACTGTTTGATTGTGTTTTCCTGCAATTCTTTCAGGGATTTTTGCGATTCCTCTCTGTAGGCTTCTACTTGTTTATTAATGTTTTCCTTTGTTTCTCTAAGGGAATTCTTCACATCTTTCTTGAAGTCCTCCAGCATCATGATCAAATATGGTTTTGAAACTAGATCTTGCTTTTATGGTGTGTTTGGATATTCTGTGTTTGCTTTGGTGGGAGAATTGGGCTCTGATGATGCCAGGTAGTCTTGGTTTCTGTTGCTGGGTTCCAGCGTTTGCCTCTCGCCATCAGCTTATCTCTAGTGTTAGTTTGTTCTGCTATTTCTGACAGTGGCTAGACTGTCCTATAAGCCTGTGTGTCAGGAGTGCTGTATACCTGTTTTCCTGTTTTCTTTCAGCCAGTTATGGGGACAGAGTGTTCTGCTTTCGGGCGTGTAGTTTTTCCTCTCTACAGGTTTTCAGCTGTTCCTGCGGGCCTGTGTCTTGCGTTCACCAGGCAGGTCACTTGCAGCAGAAAAGTTGGTCTTACCTGTGGTCCCGAGGCTCAAGTTCGCTCGCGGGCTGCTGCCCACGAGCTCTCTGGGGCGGCAGCAACCAGGAAGATCTGTGCCGCCCTTTCCGGTAGCTTCCGTGCACCAGGGTTCCAGATGGCGTTTGGTGTTTTCCTCTGGCATCCAAGATGTGTGCAGAGTGCAGACTCTTTTGGTTTCCCAGGCATGTCTGCCTCTCTGAAGGTTTAGCTCTCCCTCCCACGGGATTTGGGTGCACAGAACTGTTTATCCAGTCTGTTTCCTTCAGGTTCCAGTGGTGTCTCAGGCGCAGGGGTCCTGCCGGTCCTGGGCCCTCCCCTACGGGAACCCAGAGGCCTTATACAGTTTCCTCTTGGGCCAGGGATGTAGGCAGGGGTGGGCAGTGTTGGTGGTCTCTTCCGCTCTGCAGCCTCAGGAGTGCCCACCTGACCAGATGGTGGGGTCTCTCTCTCACGGGGTCTGGGAGCAGAGAGCTTCTGCGGGCCGGGATCCGCGGGTGTGGGACTCCCGGTAAACACAGGACATGCCTGGTCCTAGAGGAATTCTGCCTCTGCGTGTCCCGAGTTCATCAGGCAGGTCTTTTGTAGCAGTAAAGTTGGTCTTACCTATGGTCCCGAGGCTCAAGTTTGCTCGCGGGCTGCTGCCCACGAACTTTCTGCGGTGGCAGCAACCAGGAAGATCCGCGCCGCCGTTTCCAGGAGCTTCAGTGCACCAGGGTTGCAGATGGCGTTTGGTGTTTTCCTCTGGCGTCCGAGATGTGTGTGCAGAGTGCAGTCTCTTCTGGTTTCCCAGGCGTGTCTGCCTCTCTGAAGGTTTAGCTCTCCCTCCCACCGGATTTGGGTGCAGAGAACTGTTTATCCGGTCTGTTTCCTTCAGGTTCCGGTGGTCTTGATTTTCTTTCTTTTCTGGCTAATTTGCCTAAAAGTCTGTCAGGACTATTAATTTTTTAAATGAAATAGTTCTTAATTTCACTTACTTTTAGCGTATTGCTTTTTTTGTTTATTTCTATCTTATTAGTTTGATCTCTGTGTTTGATTATTTCTTTCTGTCTGTACTTTTGGGGTAATGCTTCTGCTTGTTTTTTTTTAAAGTGTTCATGTGTATCATTAACTTATTAATATGAAATCATTCCAAGAGTTTTTGTGCAGACATGCAGAAAGTCAGAATGACCTAGATAGATAGTCTGCATGCTCTAAGAAAATCAGATGTCAGCCCAGAATACCTAGTAAAACTATCAAACATAATGAAAGGTTAAAGAAAAAACATTTCACAGTAGGGACAAATATCAGCAATTTCTCTCCACCAATTCATTTCTACACACGGCATTAGTTATAGACCAAAAGAAGGCACAATGAGTAAATAATCCCAAAACACGTAGGCAAAAGATGATTAAAAAGTGAGTCAGGAACACAAAAACAACAGGAATTAATAAATACTCCTTAATAATAACTGTTAATATTTTTAATTTCTTAATAAAAAGATACAGAATAAGAGATTTGATTAGAAAGCAGGATCCTGCTCCCTGGAAGAAGCACACTTGTCCATCAAGGACAGGTACCATCTTAGAGTTAAAGAATAGAGAAATGTACTCAAGGGAATGAGGACAAGAAGCAAGCAGGCTAACTACTAGATATCTGACAAATATACTTCCAACAAAAACTAATTAGAAGATATAAGGGAGGAAGCTAAATACTCATTAAAGGAAAAAACTACAAACAGGATGTTACAGTTTTAAACATTTCTGTACCAAATGTAAGGGCACCCCCTTTCATAATACAAACACTACCCTATCCAAAATTATATGTCGAGCATCACACAGGTATAGTGACTTCAGGACCTACTTCTAACCAATAAGCAGGTCACCCTGACAAAAGCTAAACAGAAAAACTCTGGAGTTAATTACATCATACATTGAATGGAGCTAATGGAACTCTTACAATGTTTTACCCAATCATTAAACATTAAATTTTATTTTGGCAGTTAATGACATTTTCTCCAAAACTAAACACAGTACTAGGAGAAAAAGTAAGTCTTCATGAACATAGGAAAATTGAAATAACATCTGACATCTCATCTTGTTAATGCAATTTTATAATTAACAGTTTCTTGTTTATCTTGGTTATCTTCCAAATACATGAGACAGAGACTATAAGGTTTATTTGATAAACTTTACAGAACATTATCTGAGTAGTTATTAATCAATCTAATCCTCTAAGCTAATCTGGCTACCTCTCAGGGAAGATTCCCAAGATACTTGCATTTTAGTATTGATTTGGCTCTCTCTGCTCTGGGCACTTTTCCAGGTATTTCTAGGACTCTCTCTTTGTGTTGACGTTTCTTTAACCCCTTTATTTACTCCTTTCCACTCACTGGAATCGGAAGTCCACCCCTGTTCTCTCCCCTGCTCAGCCATTGGCTGATCAGTTTTCATTGACAAATCAGAGAATAAATGGGGAGCAAAATGTATATAACAGCGAGACAGGAGATATTGGAATAAGCATTACAACGCCATGTCTGGATTACAAGAAGTTACGGGAGCAGAGAAATTAACATTTGAATAATACAAGGCTAATCTTTATACAATGCACAAAACATTATGCCTATGCCATCAGACTACCATGTATTAAATATGGATATCAACAATAGATATATCAAAAATTATACAATCTCATGTATAAAAACTGGTTCAAAACAGAATCCAAGAAAGAAGTAAAAAAGCTTTAGAACTGAATGAAAATATGACATACCAAATCTGTGGGAAACAATGACAGTATATTTAGCAGGAAAGTTGTTAGGCTAATTAAATGGTACAATTTAAATGCATTATTTATATGATGTCCAAACTACACCCAAATGACGTTTTTATAAAAAAATAAGTAATGAAAATGTGGTAGAACACACTTCCAGCTTTTAGGAAGTGGAAGCATAGGAGGAGTTCAAGGCCAGGCTAAACTACATAGCCTCAGCTAAATGATCTTTGTCCACAAAAAGAAAAGACAAGTAGGGAAAAGACAGTAAAACCAAGGCCTTCAGATGATGGCTGAAGGAGAATGTAACAGGGAAAAGAGTCACAGAGATTCCAAGGTGTGGGTAAGGAAATATTTACTGAAGGGATGGGGTGTTGTTTCTAGTACAGGACTTTCCTCTTTATTCTGTATACTAGAATGGGGAAAAAACAGTTCACTATCTCTATTTGTAAATAATGTTTTATTTGAATACAGTCATGCCTAACTACTTAGTGTGATGTGACTGATTTCACAGTAAATAGACAACTTTGCAAAGTTACCATATGATTGATCAGTAAATCATAACATATTTTTCATATGCTGCTGCAAAAGATATACATCTGGTCTTTATTATTAAGTTTAAAGTGTACCACAAAAACCATGTGCTAGAAACAATCATCCCACATTCATGCATGAATCCTATTTAGAAGGGTCCTTGAAAAGTAAATAGGATTGGGTGAGAATACATAAGGTAAGAACTAGAATATTTCCTGTTCTTCTCTGTATGATACCTCTGCCTCAGAGGGCACAGGGTTCTCTATTCTTCACTTCTTGATAAATTACCTAGTCTAGGCTATTTTGTAATAGGAAGAGAAATCAAACTAAAACCCTGCTATGTAGAGGGTGCCACCACTGAAGGTTTTCAGGATAACCATGTTTACCAGCCAGTAAGTGCATCTGAATGGACAGAACCAAGGGAGCACATTGTCCTATTGCACATTCTTTTATCTTACCTGTCTCCAGAATTCCACTGTCTTTTAGAGAAGCAGGAGATAGGGCTATATACTCAACCCAGGAGTTTTGGGCCATTTCTCTTAAGATTTTGAGAGCAGTAACAACACATGCAGTACCAAGTTTTAAAAATCTTAAGATTTTTAACACTTCTTTCTTTGCACACTCCTCCATGTCTGATACAGTTCCTAGTAATCAACAAATATTTAATGAGTAAATGGCCATCATCACTAGTTACTAGAACAATATCAGTATTTCTTTCCATCTTTTTATAGAATTCAAAGCCTCCTATTACCTGTTCATAGAACCTTTTGGCTTTCTAACTAGAACATGTTTCCAGAAGCTACTAGCCATCACCAATATCCCCCTAAAGTCTCAAAAGACATAAGTGTAGTGCACTGTTCTCCTTCCCTTGAACAGAGGCCCTCAAGAAGAATGTTTCTGTCACTTTCCTCCCACATTGAGAATTAATTCAGCCTGCATGCTCTTTCCTCTAGAGGACAAAAGTCCAACCCTGATTTAAAACATATATGTGGCCAATACTATCAAAAGTAAACTTATTAATCATAATACAATATGGCAACACTGAGGAGTGATTTCCTGAAGAAAGCCACAGCATTCATGCCAAGATGTTCTTGTGTCTCCAGGATGGGGTCAAAGTGGGTGGATTCCTGTGCTGCCAGTTAACCTTGGATCAGGGAATTTACTAGTCTGAAGGAGGATCTTCAGAAGAGACTGTCAGAAAAGGAAGACGGTGCATCTGTTCTGCTTAACATCTTACAGACCCATACTGCTTGTGCTTAAACACTAACTGTAAGTAATTAAAGATAGCATATAGCACTGACTTTACTTAGTCCTTTAAATGAAATGCCATTAAACACTGAATAGAAAATATGCTGTTAGGCTGAAGAGATGGCTCAGCCATTAAAGGCTAGGCTAACAACTGAAAATGTAAGAAAATAGATTACACATTTTGAAAGATGAATGGGATTGTTGGCTCTTCAATTGACAAGGGCAAATTTCAAATGATGTTGGCTAACAAGAAAAATGTTATTTTTCTTTAAAAGAAGTTGTTTAGAGTAATTTTCTTTTATGTTTGAGTGCTTTACCTGTGTCCACAGAAGCCAGAAGAGGGCATGGGTCCTGTGATTGGATTTACCAATTCTTGTAAGCCATTTCAAGTGTGAAATAGTTGCATGCAGTGTATGACATCCGCAAAGAGACACCAGGACACAGGACTTTCTACTACAGGGTAATTAATTGGCTTGATGATCTTGTACAGGTGTTATACAGGTAACCACATCAGCTCTGATTCTTGCACCAGCTGTTTCATTTCCAGAAGTCAACATTTTATAGCTGTCCTCTATATCTGCTGGCTCATACACTCTTTTTCTATTTTGTGGAGTCGTTTCCATAGCAATTGGATAGTTCTTCTCTGAACTTGTGCTAAAATTCTGCAGTGAGTCCATCTGATCTTTGGCACTGGTTATTTGGGACATATATTATTTTTATTATTTTCTTCAGTCTCATCACTAATTTATGGATCTGTTTAGCTCACTTGTTTTTTATTGGTTTAATTTTGATATGTCAAGTGTTTCTAGAAATTCATCTGTTTCTTTCAGACATTTCAGATTAGTGGAAAAGAGACTTTTAAAATAGGTTCTTATAATTTTCTTAATTACATTTATATGTTATAATATTTCCTTTTTCATTTCTCATTTTATTATTTGGGTCTGTAAAAACACACATGCACTTAGGCTTTCATTCAGGGCTTTCTATTTGTGAGTTTTTTTACTTTTCTTAGATTAACATAGAGTTTGCCAAAATATATTCAAATATAACTTTTAATTTAATGGATTCTTTGGAAACTTTTTTGCTTCCATTTCATTAACTTTTGACCTCTTTTCATCTACTGGTTTGGGGTTTGGTTTGCTCAAGTCTTTTGGATGTATCATTACGTTATTGATTACTGATGTCTGGATTAGTTTTTCATTAAGCATTCAAAGCTGTAATATTTCATTGTGTTCAGATAGAATGCAGGAAGTTATTTCAATTTTCCTGTGTTTGTTGAAAGTTGCTTTTTGTTCTAATATATGGTGAATATTGGAGAGATTTCTTTGTCTCGTTGAGGAGAAAGTATAATTTTAATGTTTAGGTAGATGTGCTATAAGATATATTTTGTCCTTTTGCGTTATGATTTCATTCAGTTCCAATGTTTCTCTGTTTAGTTTGAGTCTGGACCACCTCTCAGTTTTTGATAATTGGGTACTAAAGTCATCCAATGTCATTGTGGTGATTAATCTGTAGATTTAGATCTAATAGACAGTATTTGTTTTATGAAATTGTGTTTAGTGCAGTTATGGTTATAAATATTTACAGATTTTCTTTTCTAGAGGCCCCTTACTTGATCAATGGGCTGTCAGGAGTGACTGAATATTTGAGGACTTTTACCATCTTTTCCCCTGGCTTCTAGCTGCTTGTTTCAACTGTCGAAAGCTGTATACCATTTCTGTTCTCTCATTTATTGGCGTCTGGTTGGTGGCCCACAGTTTGTTGTGTGGTAGAGGAAGTAAATAGAGCTGTTGGAGGGGTGAGTGTCACTTTAGTTCATCACTGTGACCATGAAGGAATCAGTTGTAATCAATGCTCACTAAATACATATGCCAGGTTGTTAGAACCTATTGATTTATCTCCTTTACATTCACCCTCAATACATAGCTGTTCAATTAATGATATCACTCTGATATGGGATAAAGAGTCTAAAGTGACACTTTGAGTGTGAAAATAGTTGCATGCAGTGTAGGACATCTCCACACAGTTACTAGGACACAGGGACTTCTGCTACAGGGCAATTGTGACTTGCGAGTCAACAAAGAAAACCTCTTTTAGAAAGGAGGTGGTAGAAGACATATCAGCCATGGAGGAATTACAGTATCAAAAGATGAGTTAAGCTTTAATTTCCTGGCTAAAGCAAGTTTGGAAGTTGCCAGAAGATATCTAGTAAGCTCAGTTTGATCTGAGGTAGCCAAGAACAACATCAAGGAACATAATTTGCTTTCTTCATGCAAGTATGTATGTATGTGTATATATATATGTATGTATATATATATATATATATATATATATATATATCATGGGATGATGTGAGTATAAATAAATATATACATAGTTTCTTCATCTAGACTTTTGTTCTGTCCTTTCTTCATATGTGTGTATCAATGAATATATTCTGGAAAGAAAGGGAAAAAGCCAGCATTTGTAACTATTTAGTCTGTGTTGGGTCTGTCTTTCTCTCTCTATTTCTTTTTAAATTTTATTTTTCTTGGATATTTTATGTATTTACATTCCAAAGGTTATCCCCTTTCCCTCTCTCCCATACCTCCTCCCCCTGCTTCTATGAGCATGCTCCCTCTCCTACCCACCCACTTCAACCTCAGAGCCCTGGTTCCATGTTTTTAATCTAACAGTACTGATTAGAGGTAATTAGCATGACTCACATTTTATAGATATAGAACAGAAATCTCTAAGAAGGTCCCACTGGGTACCTGAGACCATGTAGCCAGTATTTTAGTTTCTCCATTACTGAACCCAAGTCTTTTTACTTGCCAACAGAACAGGACCCAAGTAACTAAGACTAGCTCTTGTGGTAGAAGAAAAACAAAGATTCTTTAGACTCGTGTTTTGAAATGTCTTTTTAAACTCACTCAGGTTTTAAGCTTCTTTTTATCACAGTCAAGGGGAGATTGGGAATTAGTTTACTTAGTGAATCCTGGTGGTTAATAATTTTTTTAGTTTGGCACACCTTAGCATCACGAGTCTTAAAAGGTAAATGAGGTCATGTATGTAAGCCTCATGTGCCGGGTTTGAGTAACTTTATAAGGGCTGCACTCATCTAGGCACAGGGTGCTTTGAGCAAAAGGCTGAATGTGTCAGCTTTTCAGTTATTTTTCGTTTTGAACATAAGCATGGCGATACTCTTGTTTTTCCCAGTTTAAACTCTATCAGAGTAGAGAGGAAGAAGACCAAGTAGCATGGAAACTTTGCAACAAAGCCAGGGCCTGCACATAGTGGGGAACCAGGTGGTCTTAGAGAGGGAGGAGCAGTGTGTTTGCCTCTGTGCATTTCTCTAAACAGCCTTGAGTCTGAAAGTACTTAAGGTAGTGGAGATTTATAGACCAGTGATCACTAAACAGTGAGACTTACTTCCTCATTGGCCAGATGCCAAAGTTTGTTTCTTGTAGTCCTGACTCTGTTGATCAAAGCTCTAGCTGATCTCGTTGATTGCAGAGCATTTGAGATTGATTGCTAAAGGTTGGGTACATTTGGCATAGTAGAATTTGAGCCTCTGTGCTTGCCATATACCAGACATACTTTCTTCCTTCCTCTAAATGTACCTTTATACTCACCGAACACTGGGCAGTCCAGCTTTTAGATTGCTGACAACTAGAGTTTGAAGGTAAGAACACAGCTTATCTAAAACATTTGGCATAACTTGTTGGTGTATGTTCTTAGTTCTCAGACATACAGGTGCTAATGTGTAAGTGGTGTAACTCAAGTCAGAAAGATCCTAAGTCTTAAGAAACCTAAGAAAAATAATAATAAAAAAAATCTGAAGCTAACATTGGCTGTGTTCAACTTAGAAATTCATGCAGACACCTTTCCACAATACCATCTCTTTGTGCATACTGTACTTTTCCCTCACAAAGACTCCCCTCCTGTCAGCCATCTACACTGCTCTGGCTATGACTCTTTCTTCACCACACTGGACCCTCTTTCGTCTAAGTCTGTGGACACCATTCAAGCTAGGCCTATAAAAGGAACTGGACCAGGTCTCCTGCTTAGGGAAGTTACTTATATAAGCAAGTAACCATAGCACTGTGGCATAAGATCTGGGAAGTTCTCATGTAAATTTAGATCCTCTTGCAGCTGAGGGTGGAGGACAGTTATGATTTCAAATCGTGTCTGGAGGACAGTGTGAGGACCTGTCTCAGAAAACAAGATGAAAGGTTAACTCTATGGAAAAGACTAGAGATTGTTTCACAAAGGAGGCCACAGGGACCTGGCCTCAGAGGACGAAAAGGAGCCTGCCTGGGAAAGTCTGTGTGTCTATCTGCCTTACTCTAAAAATAGCAGTGACCACAGCTGAGACCACCTATAAGTAGAAGCCCAAGGAAGCACTCTTTTTCTCTTCTAGCCTGCATGCTGTGGGCTGTCAGATGGCAGGTGTATTTCTACCTGTGTGCTCCTTGACCTTCTATGAGGTTATCAGAAGTAGAAAGTGTCATTCTCAGTATTTGATGTACCCAGTCTGCGAGGCACTGGTGCTCAGTAGCACAGGAAGCTGCTTTCAGTTCTTCCCCTGTGATCTCTGCTTCTGCTCAGCAGCAGAAGTGAGGTTTGTGCACACATCAACTCCAATTCTGGGAACACATTCAAACTTGAGAATCTGATTTCAGCTGGGTGTCTGTGGCTTTTGTATCACTGTAAGATAAGGCATTCAGAAACCTCTATTCCTCCCCAACATTGTCAAGCTGGGCATGGTGCACACTGGGCAAACCTTTACTACAGAACTACACATCAGCCCCCACCTGACTCACTGTACATACTTCCATGGCCTCACTCAGCCCTCAAATCTACCTTTATACCACACAGACTCTATTAATGAGCTGGTCTCTGTCAACTGAAGATGTTCAGTCCTTACCTCAAGGTCATAATTTTAAACTTATTTAAATTCAGTTACTTGTTTGGTCAAGTAACAAAGAAACACTAAGACAAATGAATAATTTTCTTTATTTTCCAATGTTCAATGAAACAGCAGGTCTCTGAGCTTTAACTGATCATGCTATTCTGCTCAGTTTTAAAAAAAATTCCTACAAAAAAGTCCCAGATCAAGGTGTCTGTCAGTATGGTTTCTCAAGGCCTTTTCCTCTGTTTGCAGGCGGCCTTCTTTTACTATGTCAACACATGTTGTTCCCTGTGTACATCCCTTGGTATTTCTCTGTATGTCTAAATCTCTTCTAAGAAGAACCCTAGTATGATAGAATTGGAGCCTCATCTCAACTTAATGACATCTTCAGGGCCCTGTCTCAAACTGACACATTTTAAAGTAAGAAGATTAGAGCTCAACATGTGAATGTGGAGGCACACAGTTCAGTCCATCATATCCACCAATGCTTTTGCAATATTAGTTTATGCAAATAGTTTGCACTTGCTCACAAATTGAGCAGTTTAAAATGATGCAACAAGATGTGGTAGTACGTATCTGGAATCGCAGCATTTTGGAGGCAGAGGCAGAGGCAGAGGCAGAGGCAGAGGCAGAGGCAGAGGCAGAGGCAGAGGCAGAGGCAGTGGCAGAGGCAGAGGCAGAGGCAGAGGCAGAGGCAGAGGCAGAGGCAGAGGCAGAGGCAGAGGCAGAGGCAGAGGCAGAGGCAGAGGCAGAGGCATAAGCATACTTGCAATTTTGTTTAGGAAAACAAAGGATGAATTAATTAACTCAAACTTTTTCCTTTATTCTTATTTTGTTTTGTGCCAGCCTAGGTCTGCTTCTGCCCTTGAGGTATCCAGGTACCATTGTGCACTGAGCAGGACTGAAAAGAACAAAGTTTATTCTGGTAGGTGGATTTCACAGGGTGTCAGTAGGAGTGAATGCAAAGGGATAAATACCCTTCTTTAGTGATGGTTTTCAGTGAAATAGCTCTCTCTTATTGGGCTTATTAAGGGCTATATATACCTCGGTGAGTAGGTAGGAGTTTTCATACTGAGGGTATATTACTGGCTGGTGTTCATATGTTTGGAATGTTCATTTACCTGTGGAGGACTATTTGATTCCTGAACATATCCTTACAGGGAAAGAGGAAGGATAATCTGTAATTTTGCATGACTACCTCAAGGGTGGCAAAAATGGGGATCATAGGGTTCATGTGCACAGGGAATGCACACCCAGAGCAAGGAGGAAAACAGTCCTACTCCTGCTGGTATCAGGATGAGATTTTCAAGGCTTCGACACATCAACCTTACTCTTGCTCTGGATGGCTCCCTTGGTTGCATGGCATTCCAGACTCACAGGTTTAGTGCTTTGAAACAGTATTACTGTAACCTAGACTGGCCTCAAAGTCACACTCTTTCTGCTAGCTTCCCTCATATTGCTTGCCATCATACCCTACTGATTGTTTTAACTGTTTTTGGTCAGAAGTTTGAGCAGATTACAGCAGCTAGGTGAAATGAAGGTCTGCACACCAAGAGGCTTGGGGAAAACATCCCACCTCAGTTCATCTGCTGAACATCAGCCTTCTGTTCTGTTGTGCAGGTGAAGGACTGAGGCTGCTGCCTCCAATTTACTCTCAGCTTCTAAAGGCCTTGAAATCTATTCCCTTTTGTCTATGAGCTGGTAGAGGGAACTGCGTCATCAATATACTTTGAGGACTCCCATATCCACCACCAAAGTTCTACTGGAGTTCAAAATGAGAATGTGTTTGGGAACTGTTATACTGAATACCAAAATTTATATTTGAAAAGGACACTGTACACTTGCAGACTTGCACTCACATGTTGCTAATAGGGGAATGTGCTAGTGGAGATTTGTCTCTACAACCTCGTAGTTCTGGAAGCCATGTTAGGCTTCCTATCTTAATAGATATTTGGTCATTCAAAGATTTCTGGCAGGGTTGAAGACTGATTACAGTCTCATAGCCTATCAGGCTGTTTAACTCTGAAAATACATATTTTATTGGATAGTTATCAGATAGTATACAAGCTAGCCAAGATATAATATACATTTTAAGCCTTTCTTAAGCTGGAATGGATAACTAAATGTTCTGTTTAACTAAAAAAGTGATGGACTGGGTGTTGAGTATATCATATGCTTTATAAATTTTAGAATGGTAATAATTGTACTCAATTTATATATAAGTGAAAAGCCTTTTTAACTGGACAAAAAGGGGGAAATGTTCTGGTTTGCCCTGGAGTTATCTGTATTTTGATGCTAACTCCACTGCCCCAAGGACAGCTGCCTAGTCACGTACTCAGGAATCAGGTGACTTCACTAGAAACTTCTCCCCATTGAATTTGTAAAATACAGGTGAGGGGTAGATACAGGATAGAAGGAGGCCTGTCATTGGAGGAGAAGGAAGGATGGGTGGGAGAGAAGTTTGAAGGAAGAGGAGGAGACTGGAACAGAAAGGAGAAGAGAGCGAGAGAGAGAGACTCGCTGGCAGGACAATGGACACTGATGTAAAGATTTCGCTCTGTGTATTTATAGGTTGTTACTAATGTTCCTAAGGGATGGATGGTACTGGGATTTGTATGTTTAGGTGGGCAATTATATCTTAACAATTGGCTTGAAAGAGCATACCCCTGAACGGGGAGCCTCGTCTCTCGCTCCAATCATGGGGTGGGCTGCCACCAGGAATCACGAGTAGCCGGTCTTGATGTAACAGCAAGAGGTAGCTTTTATTAACGAGATCCCTATTAGCGGGATCCTGGGTCGATACGTATCTCACACAGGAGACAGAGGAATCGACCCCGAGCTTCCAAACTCGGGGGTTTATATAGGGGAGGTTAGGGACATTTGCGTGGTTACACATGATTGGTCATTTCAAATGGTGCACACTTACTTTCGGCTCGAAATTACAACAGCAAGGAGTACATGCTATCAAGCAGCTCAGCAGCTCGGGTAGGGTGGCTCATCTCACTCAGGGAGATGACTCACTTCTGCGGAGTGAAGGAAGGGGAGGGGGTGGCTACGGATGATCAGTGTCCTTGGAACTGGTAGCTGGTTTGGCAAGTCCTATCTCTGGCTCTCCCTCAGGCACGTCCGGCACCGCAAATCCTGACTCTGACAATGAGTAACCTTTTTAAAACTCTATTTCTACAGGCTCATAGAAAAAAAAAAGAAAAGGACAAAAATACATTAAGTAATAACAATTTCTGTATTAGTTTTCTTTGTGAATATGGACTTATTGCATGAACATCTTAAATTTCACGCACACTTGTAACTTAGAAGCAATTTTTAAAGAAGTTTTATGAGATTAGTAGACAGATACTAGCTGAGGTCTTTATCAAACCATTGATTTAGAATCTTGTAAGCCTTCTTATATTTAGAGGAATGATTATTACTTATGCTAAACCTGTGATGTGAATTAAAAGGGAAGGACCTAACATGGAAGGTATGTTAGAAATGTCAGTGCTCCAAACTAAGTGCGTGAGCTTACACTTGCCACTTCAGAACCAAGGAGACTGGAGCAGGAGGATTGTACATTCAAGGCTACAGAGGGAGCTATGGGCAATCCTGGGATATGTAGAGACCCTATCTACTCTTACCTTAAAAGAAAAGAAAGGAAGGGGAGATGGCAATACTCTATCTTCCTCTGCTGAAGCTGACTATATCACATCTCAGAGTTTTATGGGAAGTACACCCTCTCTGCTATACTACAACTATAGCTGCTGCTTATATTGGAAATGTTTTCAAGTAAAACCGGGTCTTCATTTTCTAAAAGCACTGCATCCATTCCAGAGAACTCAACTTTCTCTGGGAACCTGTCATCCTGATATTTGGTCTGGCCAGCCTGGACAGTTTTTGTTTCTCTCATTCACTGTAGTTTTCTTTACACAATTACTAGCAATTATTCACGGTTACACTTTCCATAAATATTCTTTCCCTCTAATGTTCTAGGCTTCAAATTATATAAGAACTAAAAACGAGTTGCTTATAATAAATATAATAGTGATACTCACTACTGTAGCAGTCACTGAACATTACCTTGCTATGCCTCTGAGCAGCAGTGGTAGATGTGCTTTGAAACTACAATAGCCACTTACTCTTGAGTATTAGAAGATCATTCATCCCTCCTATTCATATATTTGTAAGTTTCTAGGTATAGCAACCAACCACAAACAGTGGAACAATGTGTCTCTCTCTGAAAAAAAGACATAAAGTAGACTGTAAGTACATGAGAAGATATTCATTATTAGTCATGAAGGAAAAGCAAAACAAATCTATTGGGATGGAGATTTAAGGGAGATACATGTCAGTGATTAGAGAGTACTATATACTACTGGTAGACTTCTTAAATGATACAGCCACTGTAGGAAAGTTCTATGACAATTTCTCAAAAATGAGAACATACTATTTTGCATATCTGCATTGAGTTATGAACCCAAAAATATGAATGTAGAAGCTTAGGTATTGTGCATTGTTTATAGTACAATAGTTGAAAGGAGGCACTCCAAGTTCCCGTGGACAAGGAAATGGATAAACAAACCACACTACAAGCAGGCATGCAATAAAAGTTAGCATTAATTGGGAAGAAAATCTGATGGCATGCCACAATACAGCCGATCCTTAAGAATATTCAACTAAGTAAAATAGCTATTCACAAGAAGACAAAATGAACTTACTCTAAAGCATCTAGAGTTTAAGGAGATAAAAAGGAAAATAGTGGTAGCCTGGCACTGAGATTTAGCAGTAGTGGGCTCCTAGCTTCCATCTAGAAAAGTAAAATGTTTTCAGGAGATGGAAGGTGATGGTAGACATAGAACAGCAGGAATATTATTAATGCCACTGAGCCATCCACTTATGATACTTAAGAGTCATTTTCATGTTGTGTATGCTTTATCACAGTACTTTAAGAATTCCATTCTAGGCCCCCACCAGCTCACTGCTCCCAAACCCCATGGGAGCGAGAGCTCACCGCCTGGACAGGTGGGCATTCCTGAGACTGCAGAGCGGAAGAGACCACCAACAGTGCGCACACCTGCCCATATCCCTGGCACAAGAGAAAACTGTATACGGCCTCTGGGTTCCTGGAAATAAGCGCACAGGAGCAGCAGGTCCCCTGCCTCTGAGACACCACCAGAACCTGAAGGGACCGACCAGATAAACAGTTCTCCGCACCCAAATCTCATGGGAGGGAGAGCTAAATCTTCAGAAAGGCAGACACGCGTGGGAAACCTGAGGAGACTACACTCTGCTCACATTACTGATTCCAGAGAAAAAAACAAACGCCATCTGGAACCCTGGTGCATGGAAGCTCCCGGAAAGGGCTGTGCAGATAATCCTGGTTGCTGTCCCCCCGGAGAGCTCATAAGCAACACCCCATGAGCAAACTTGAGCCTCAGGACCACAGGTAAGACAAACCTTCCTGCTCCAAGCGACGTGCCTGGTGGACTCAAGACACAGGGCACAGGAATAGCTGAAGACCTGTAGATAGGAAAAACTACACGTCCGAAATCAGAACACTCTGTTCCCATAACTGGCTGAAAGAAAAAAAGGAAAACAGGTCTACAGCACTCCTGATACACAGGTTTATAGGACAGTCTAGCCACTGTCAGAAATAGCAGAACAAAGTAACACTAGAGATAATCTGATGGCGAGAGGCAAGCGCAGGAATCCAAGCAACAGAAACGAAGAATACATGGCATCATCAGAGCCCAATTCTCCCACCAAAACAAACACGGAATATGCAAACACACCAGAAAAGCAAGATCTAGTTTCAAAATCATATTTGATCATGATGCTGGAGGACTTCAAGAAAGACGTGAAGAACTCCCTTAGAGAAACACAGGAAAACATAAATAAACAAGTAGAAGCCTAAGAGAGGAATCACAAAAATCCCTGAAAGAATTCCAGGAAAACACAATCAAACAGTTGAAGGAATTAAAAATGGAAATAGAAGCAAACAAGAAAGAACACATAGAAACATCCCCAGATATAGAAAACCAAAAGAAGAGACAAGGAGCCGTAGATACAAGCTTCACCAACAGAATAAAAGAGATAGAAGAGAGAATCTCAGGAGCAGAAGATTCCATAGAAATCATCGACTCAACTGTCAAAGATAATGTAGAGCGGAAAAAGCTACTGGTCCAAAACATACAGGGAATCCAGGACTCAATGAGAAGATAAAATCTAAGGATAATAGGTATAGAAGAGAGTGAAGACTCCCAGCTCAAAGGAACAGTAAATATCTTCAACAAAATCATAGAAGAAATCTTCCCTAACCTAAAAAAAGAGATACCCATAGGCATACAAGAAGCCTACAGAACTCCAAATAGATTGGACCAGAAAAGAAACACCTCCCGTCACATAATAGTCAAAACACCAAACGCACAAAATAAAGAAAGAATATTAAAAGCAGTAAGGGGAAAATGTCAAGTAACATATAAAGGCAGACCTATCAGAATCACACCAGACTTTTCGCTAGAAACTATGAAAGCCAGAAGATCCTGAACAGATGTCATACAGACCCTAAGAGAACACAAATGCCAGCCCAGGTTACTGTATCCTGCAAAACTCTCAATTAACATAGATGGAGAAAGCAAGATATTCCATGACAAAACCAAATTTAAACAATATCTTTATACAAATCCAGCACTATAAAGGGTAATAAATGGTAAAGCCCAACATAATGAGGCAAGCTACACCCTAGAAGAAGCAAGAAACTAATCGTCTTGGCAACAAAACAAAGAGAAGAAAAGCACAACAACATAACCTTACATCCAAATATGAATGTAACAGGAAGCAATAATCACTATTCCTTAATATCTCTCAACATCAATGGCCTCAACTCCCCAATAAAAAGACATAGATTAACAAACTGGATACACAACGAGGACCCTGCATTCTACTGCCTACAGGAAACACACCTCCGAGAAAAACACAGACACCACCTCAGAGTGAAAGGCTCAAAACAACTTGCCAAGCAAATGGTCAGAAGAAGCAAGCTGGAGTAGCCGGATGTAGATCTCTCCTGAGAGACACAGCCAGAATACAGCAAATACAGAGGCGAATGCCAGCAGCAAACTACTGAACTGAGAACAGAACCCCCGTTGAAGGAATCAGAGAAAGAACTGGAAGAGCCTGAAGGGGCTCGAGACCCCATATGAACAACAATGCCAAGCAACCAGAGCTTCTAGGGACTAAGCCACTACCTAAAGTCTATATATGGACTGACCCTGGACTCTGACCTCATAGGTAGCATTGAATATCCTAGTAAGATCACCAGTGTAAGGGGAAGCCCTGGGTCCTGCTAAGATTGAATCCCAGTGAACTAGATTGTTGGGGGGAGGGCGGCAATGGGGGGAGGATGGGGAGGGGAACACCCATAAAGAAAGGGAGGGGGAGTTTCCTTGCTAAACATAATCCCTTATGTTGGCCCGTAAACCAGGAAAGGGAATAAGACTGGAACTGTAAATAATACTCAAGTTAATAAAAAAAAAAAAAAAGAGAAAGAAAAAAGAATTCCATTCTGATCTTTTCTCACAGGAACTAAACCTTCTTCCCTGAGACATCATGGCCCTGGCCCCAGAATTGAGCAGACAGACAAAACTGAAAGAGGTCGCAGGGATCCCACTGCGGGATTCAACTGTCGACAACTGCAGTCAGATTCAGACCTTCAAGGCGAAGCCAGATGACCTCCTCATCTGTACTTACCCTAAATCAGGTAACCTGGTAGAGTAGTAGCCCCAGCCTCATCCTCTGAGCTATCTGAACTCCTCACCTAAGTTAGAACTACCTACAGTTAGAAGCTGGCTCTTTTTGTCCCACAATGGGTGCTACTTCACATGTCTTATCACTGGGATCTTGAAGCTTAGTCTGTACCATTCATTTTTCTTGGGAAGAGGTGAGATTTGTCTCTACTTTTTTACCTTTCCCAGAGATCCAAAGTATTTCTTCTATAGCTAACAAGATCCTGGTTAGAACAGAAGGTAAAGCCAACATCTGCATCCACACCCCTTCATTAGTATATTTGAAGAATAATCTTCTAACTCAATCTTTATGGTCTTCCCAGGGACAACATGGATTCAAGAAATTGTCAACATGATTGAGCAGAATGGGGATGTAGAGAAGTGCCAGAGAACCATCATTCAACACCGACACCCTTTTATTGAGTGGGCTCGGCCACCCCAGCCTTCAGGTAAGAGACACTGATTCCATATATGTTCCTCTTCTGTCTAATCTCTGTCCTTGTCCCTTCATCTTCTCTTTTTCTTTCCTATCCTGTCTCTCTCCCTCCCCCTATTTGCCATTTGGAACAGCATCATGCTGTATATTAGTCCGGCTTTGAACTCACTGAGATTCTCCTGCTTCTGCCTCCTGAGTGTTGGGTTAAATGTATATGCCACCCTTTCCAGATCCATTTCTTTTCTGTATTTCTACCAAATGTGAATCAGCAAGGAAGATAGGTGCATATGAAGGCAAAATTCTGCCTAATGTTCTCATTATACCTTTGCTCTGGTCATGTGTAACTGCAGAATAGAGGAAGGAACAGAAATCTACTCATCAGCAGCTCACAGCCATCTGCATTCAGTACTTTACTTTCATAACCAAGTGGTTGCTGGACAGTGTCTTATGATTCAAAACACACACACACACGCACACACACACATACACACAAACAGAAACACAAACACATGCATGCACACACACATATACACACATACACATATAAACATGTGCACACATACACACACATACACACATGCACACACATATGCATGCATATAAATACACACACATACACATGTACATACATACATATGCACACACACACACACACACACACACACACGAGGAGGCAATTACTTTGTTCAATTGAAAAGCTATTTTTCACGTAACTTTAACTGAACATTTTTCTTTTCATAAATAGTTCCTAGTCTTGAGATTTCCTTGCTAAACATAATCCCTTATTGTTGTGAAATCAACTTTATCAAATTCTTAGTTCAAGAGCAGTGTGTGGCCAGACTCTTCACCAAAATATAATATAATAACCTCCAGCCCATCTCTCCATAGAGCAGTTCTGCGACCTCATGAGTGGGCCTCCACACTCTACTCTTTTTTTGGCACTGTGCTCTTCCAAAATTTCCCCAGAATTGTCTGTGAAGCTTTGCTTACAGCATTTTAGGGCTTTTAAGCTCAAATTTCAGGACACATTATAAATCTGTCATGAAGCTCATCACATTGAGTCTATAGTTAGGAGCACAGACAGATGCTAATGTTTTGCTCACCTTTTTCTATTTAGTTTAATTTCCCATTGGGCTGCCAATCTGTGGGTGAACCTTTCTGGAAACCGTATTATGGATATACACACCCAGAGATACAGTTCATAGTCCAGTCAAGTTGACAATGGAAAGTAAGCATTATACCTTGTCACCTTCCAGACCTCATATCATAGAAGTAAGGTGGAACGCAAGTTTACAGCATGCCCTCCCGCTGTATGTTTATAGTTAAATGCCACTTATTATCAGTCACAATTCTAGTTTTTTAAAAGTATCTCTGCTCCTTGTTTGACAGGTTTTCAGATTATTCATATAAGAGAATCTTTACCATTTTCTGTGGATCACAGTCCAGATTCAAATGTGCCACCTAACAGAATGATTTCATGCAATCTTTGAAGCAATGCAGGACTAATTCTCTAACTTCTCCACTGCCATTATTTGAATAGCCTGATTGCTAGATTAAAGGAAAGACCTTAGGGACAGTCTGCAATATCTTTATTTCATCTTACCCCATTTTAACTCAATGATTCACAGAGAAAGTCCCTACAAGGTTTGTAAATAGAAGTGCAGAAATTACAAATCATGTATCAGAAAGGATGTAATAGAAGAAACATCACTGCACATAACCAGAGAGAAGTTTTTGATATGGCTGGAAGGGAGGTGAAAAGAGTCTGCTCACTGTTTCTTATCAGCTCTGGCTCAATAGGACAAATTTGGTTATTCTTGGCTTCCAGGTCATTATCCTCAAAATGAGAGAGTGAATTCCTTGAGGTTCCAATAAGAGACTTCAGGTTTGGGTGTTGAGAGGGACACTAAGAGGAGTTTCCTTAGAGATGTAAGTCTTGTTAGGAGAATTGTTAACCCCATGGTCATACAGATAGCAGCATGAAAGAGCACTGATGAGAATCCAAGCAACATGGTAAAATATGGGAAGTCCATTCTTATAGGTCTCAGAGGAATTGGGGGGTTTCATGAACTCAGGCTGACTAATTCCTATAGAGAAAGAAAAGGAGGAGGAGGAAGAGGAAAGGGGAGAAGGAAGAGAAGGAGGAGGAGGAGGAGGAGGAGGAGGAGGAGGAGGAGGAGGAGGAGGAGGAATAATCTCAAGGTAGGAATGTACAACTCCAGTGATGTGTGTGGGACACATCTATTGAAGTTGAACATGCTACACAGGTGTGGGATGTGTTGTCATTAGTGGCTTTCTGTTCTCCTTGGGTCTGGTAGTTTGGGCATCTAAATTTTCTTAAAGAAGGAAGAATAGAGTCTTTCTTCCTCCTATAATTTGAGAACCAAGTGAATCTCTTAGTCTATAGATTTTAGACAAGGACATATACGTTCCTAGTGCTGGGTCGCTATTTCCTTTATAGAAAGTACAGGCTGTGCCTGTGGTGTGTGTGTGTGCTGAGGAACAGTCCTGTTTGGATTTTCTTAATAACACATACTTATCGAAGCCTCCATCCCATTTTCTACAAACTGACAGTAAATTCACTCGAAGGGAGCATCCAGGTCTTAAGCTATGTAAGCCTACAAACACGAAAGCAAAACCAATAATCCTTCTTCCACCACCCCCAATCCCCAAGGCAAAAATACGAGAATCCCTGTGTGGATGCTGGATTCCCTGAGCAGCACCTGGAGTGGATATTCTCATGTGCTGAGCATACTGTGCAATCATCTCCTGAATTGTGTTACAGGTGTGGACAAAGCCAATGCGATGCCAGCTCCAAGGATACTAAGGACCCATCTTCCCACTCAGCTGCTGCCACCGTCTTTCTGGACAAACAACTGTAAGGTAAGACAGTAGCAGTTCCTATCGGGACTGGAGCAGGGAGCCCAGAGCCTCAGGCCTTCACAGCCTGAGTGAGTATAGCTTCCTTAGCAGTACGCTGTACCTCTGAGACCTCATACTGTGCAGTAAAGTCAAACACCATGCTAGATTTAGTAGAGTGGTTCCCCAGAGGCTTTCAAATGTGATGTGAAGGCCGAGGGCAGACTGAGGTACTGGGGATCATGTGTTCTTCAGTGAAGCAGACTGGGAGTGGGGAACGGGAACCATAGGCTGTAGGCTATAGGAGGGCTTATGGAGTGGAGCACAAAGAAGACTGAGCAGATCAAGTGCAAAGGACTGATGTTCAAAGGGTAAATCCCAGTGGAGCTGCAGAGGAGGCTTGGATGGAGCCTCAGAAGCCTCCAGGCTGCTTTCACTCTTTCTAGGATTATGTCATGTGTCCCAGTGTCTTGTCTATTGTGTTCCTGACACATTGAGGGTGTTGGACCATGGTAGGAGTATACCATAGGTATACCAAGGAGTATGCCAAGGGTACAGTAATCGTGCAGTGAGTGGAGCTGAAATTCAAGGATGAGTCAATGGCTTTTCTAAGAATAATCTTTTTCTTTTTTAAATGGAAATAGTGAAAGAAAGATAAAAAGGGACTAGAGAAATGGGCTCAGTGCTTAAGTGTATTGACTGTTCTTCCAGAGGACAAAGGTTCAGATACTAGCTCACAACTGTCTGTAACTTCAGTACTAGGGGATATGATGCCCTCTTCTGGTTTGTATGGGTACTGCTTGCACATGGGTCATGATCATACAAGCAGGCAATGCATCAATATAAATAAAACCATCACATAATTTAAGCTTTAAGGATTGTTTTGAAAGGACTAAAGTATTTATAGATAGCAGAAATATTGGTGGAGTTCCTACAATCAAATGACTTGTATTGTCCGTAAAGGTGGGTGACGAGTGCCAATTCTATTCCTGGCATTACTGAGACCAGCTATTATGAAATCACTGAGGAATACCTCTTGATATTATCTGAGATCAAATAAGCTGAGGAAATTCCCAAGTTACAAAAAAATAAAACTGAAATAAAATTAAGAAAAGCATAATTATCATGGACCTGTGCAGTGGTATTTGATCCCCTGGATAATTCAGCAACATTAGCTTTAATGTTTGCACAGGGATTGAAACAGAACATGAACACAAGGAGATAAGAGAATGAGGAGAGAGCATAGGTATCATGGGTCATCATCTTCCATGTATATGTAGGTGGAGGAGTTGAGCTCTGTGGTACTGAGAACCGTCTTCAATGGGTATATTTTCAGTTTTGAATGAGTGAGGTTATTAAGTATATAAAACAAGCCAGAGAAAATGAACAAATAGAAAGCAGCAGGCAAATGGAAGGGTGGAGAGAGAGAGAGAGAGAGAGAGAGAGAGAGAGAGAGAGAGAGAGAGAGAGAGAGAGAGAAAGATAACAAACAACAAATCAGGTCCTCAAGCAGAAATTGCCTGGACAAGCCCTCTTGAATCTGACACTTGTTGTTCCCAGCACAGAGATTCTCAGGCAGAGCATAGAGTGTCCCTGGGCAAGGCTTACAGGTCAAGGAACAAATCACAGTAGAAAGATAATATTACAAAGGGAGGACTCACAAACATCTAGCAAAAACTACTGATGAATCTCCATTGGGATAGCCAGTCAATTTACTCATAAAATACACAGGCTGATCAGAATATTCCTCCAAGTAAAGGACAGGTAGGAAAGAGATAACATCAGGAGATCCTGTGCTCACACCATTTTCAAGAAACTGAGGAAGTTTAAGCATCAGCTGGAGTTTCACACTGAGGTTTCTCTCTATGGCTAAGGTTTCCAAGAGCTGATCTTCTAGTATCTCTTTCCCAATGGGCTAAACAAAGTAACACCTTTACAAAAGAGTTCACCTTCCAGATGTTCTCAGTAACTAGTTTTTTACTTGGGCTATTTTTCTCTTCTCTTCCCTCCTTGTCACAGAGTTCATGGAGTAGTCTCTCCCCAGATAAGGGATCTTGGAGTACACTTAGAAAAATATATTTGGTGTTGAAGTGCGTATGGAGTAACCCAACTTCTGAAGCCAGCTTCTCAGTGAATTCAAACAACAGAAGGAAATTTACCAATATAGTATACATTGTAGGTGGTAAAGAAGACTGTAGGCAACTTCTGGGTAGTCTTGTGTCATCTGTCAAAGGTTTTAAAGATTAATTCCCTATTCTTACCCTGGACTATAAGCTCTTACAAATCAGCATAAGATGACCCCAGTACCAGAAACACCAGTATATCTAACAGAAATACACATGATCTTATCTGAAGAGTCATCTCAGCTCAGATCCCCAGATTACTACTGTGATCATGATCATACATTACAACATACATACATACATACATACATACATACATACAACATACATAAGGAAAGAGACCTTCATGAGGGTGTCTGCTAAAGAACAGTTCGAGTTGGCTCCTAAAAACTTCTGACAAACCTGTTATATGCAAAAATAAGAAAATGTTAATGCGGCTGCTCCCAAACCCCGTGGGAGAGAGACTTCACCGCCTGGACAGGTAGGCACTCCTGAGACTTCAGAGCAGAAGAGACCACCAACATTGCCCAACCCTGCCCACATCCCTGGCCCAAGAGGAAACTGTATATGACCTCTGGGTTCCCTTGGATAAGGGCACAGCAACAGCGGGTCAAGTGCGTCTGAGACACCCCCAGAACCTGAAGGGACCGACCAGATAAACAGTTCTCTACACCCAAATCCTGTGGGAGGGAGAGCTAAACTTTCAGAGAGGCAGACAAGCCTGGGAAACCAGAAGAGACTGCACTCTGCACACATTACTGATTCCAGAGGAAAACACCAAACGCCATCTGGAACCCTGGTGCACGGAAGCTCCTGGAAAGGGCAGCACAGAACTTCCTAGTTGCTACCCCCACAAAGAGCTCGTAGGCAGCACCCCACAAGCAAACTTGAGCCTCAGCACCACAGGTAAGACAAACCTTCCTACTCCAAGCGACCTGCCTAGTGAACTCAGGACACAGGCCCACAGGAACAGCTAAAGACCTGTAGATAGGAAAAACTACACGCCCGAAAGCAGAACACTCTGTTCCCATAACTGACTGAAAGAAAACAGGAAAACAGGTCTACAACACCCCTGAAACACAGGATGATAGGACAGTCTAGCCACTGTCAAAAATAGCAGAACAAAGTAACACCAGAGATAATCTGATGGTGAGAGGCAAGCGCACGAACCCAAGGAACAGAAACCAAGACTACATGGCATCACTGGAGCCCAATTCTTCCACCAAAGCAAACACTGAATATCCAAACACGCCAGAAAAGCAAGATCTAGTTTCAAAATCATATTTGATCATGACGCTGGAGGACTTCAAGAAAGATGTGAAGAACTCCCTTAGAGAAACACAGGAAAACCTAAATAAACAAGTAGAAGCCTACAGAGAGGAGTCACAAAAATCCCTGAAAGAATTCCAGGAAAACACAATCAAACAGTTGAAGGAATTAAAAATGAAATAGAAGCAATCAAGAAAGAACACATGTAAACAACCCCGGATATAGAAAACCAAAAGAAGAGACAAGGAGCTGTAGATACAAGCTTCACCAACAGAATACAAGAGATGGAAGAGAGAATCTCAGGAGCAGAAGATTCCATAGAAATCATTGACTCAACTGTCAAAGATAATGTAAAGCAGAAAAAGCTACTGGTCCAAAACATACAGGAAATCCAGGACTCAATGAGAAGATCAAACCTAAGGATAATAGTTGTAGAAGAGAGTGAAAACTCCCAACTTAAAGGACCAGTAAATATCTTCAACAAAATCATAGAAGAAAACTTCCCTAACCTAAAGAAGGAGATACCCATAAGCATACAAGAAGCCTACAGAACTCCAAATAGATTGGACCAGAAAAGAAACTCCTCCCGTCCCATAATAGTCAAAACACCAAACGCACAAAATAAAGAAAGAATATTAAAAGCAGTAAGGGAAAAAGGTCAAGTAACATATAAAGGCAGACCTATCAGAATCACACCAGACTTTTCTCCAGAAACTATGAAAGCCTGAAGATCCTGGACAGATGTCATACAGACCCTAAGAGAACACAAATGGCAGCCTAGGTTACTGTATCCAGCAAAACATAGATGGAGAAACCAAGATATTCCATGACAAAAACAAATTTAAACAATATCTTTCTACAAATCCAGCACTAAAAATGATAATTAATGGTAAAACCAAACATAAGGAGGCAAGCTACACCCTAAAAGAAGCAAGAAACTAATCGCATTGGCAACAAAACAAAGAGAAGAAAAAGCACACAAACATAACCTCAGATCCAAATATGAATATAACAGGAAGCAATAATCACTATTCCTTAATATCTCTCAACATCAATGGACTCATCTCCCCAATAAAAAGACATAGATTAACAAACTGGATACGCAACAAGGACCCTGCATTCTGCTGCCTACAAGAAACACACCTCAGAGACAAAGACAGACACTACCTCAGAGTGAAAGGCTGGAAAACAACTTGCCGAGCAAATGGTCAGAAGAAGCACGCTGGAGTAGCCATTCTAATATCAAATAAAATCAATTTTCAACTAAAAGTCATCAAAAAAGATAAGGAAGGACACTTCATGTTCATCAAAGGAAAAATCCACCAAGATGAACTATCAATCCTAAATATCTATGCCCCAAATACAAGGGCACCTACATACGTAAAAGAAACCTTACTAAAGCTCAAAACACACATTGCACCTCACACAATAATAGTAGGAGATTTCAACACCCCACTCCCATCAATGGACAGATCATGGAAACAGAAATTAAACAGAGACGAAGACAGACTAAGAGAAGTCACGAACCAAATGGACTTAACAGATATTTATAGAACATTCTATCCTAAAGGAAAAGTATATACCTTCTTCTCAGCTCCTCATGGTACTTTCTCCAAAATTGACCATATAATTGGTCAAAAAACGGGCCTCAACAGGTACAGAAAGATAGAAATCATCCCATGTGAGCTATCAGACCATCACGGCCGAAAGCTGGTCTTCAATAACAAAAAGGGAAGAATGCCAACATATACGTGGAAGTTGAACAATGCTCTACTCAACGATAACCTGGTCAAGGAAGAAATAAAGAAAGATATTAAAGACTTCTTAGAATTTAATGCAAATGAAGGTACAACATACCCAAATTTATGGGACACAATGAAAGCTGTGCTAAGAGGAAAACTCATACCTCTGAGTGCCTGCGGAAAGAAACAGGAAAGAGCATATGTCACCAGCTTGACATCACACCTAAAAGCTCTAGAACACAAAGAAGCAAATACACCCAGGAGAAGTAGAAAGCAGGAAATAATCAAACTCAGAGCTGAAATCAACCAAGTAGAAACAAAAAGGACCAGAGAAAGGATCAACAGTACCGAAAGTTGGTTCTTTGAGAAAATCAACAAGATAGATAAACCCTTAGCCAGACTAATGAGAGGACACAGAGAGTGTGTCCAAATTAACAAAATCAGAAATGAAAAGGG